>NC_054704.1:53841337-54141337 GCF_016097555.1 Gigantopelta aegis
GGGATGGTAGATATAAAAGATACCTTTCTACTAATGAAAATATGTAGCGGGTTTCCTTTCTAAGAATATATGTCAGAATTATCAAATGTGGTTTAATGGTGCCGTTAAACAAACCAAAAATTTCAAACAAAACAAACTTTAACTTTATCTTTGTAGTAACCTTATTATCACTGAATGTGTGTTTGCTTGTTCGCCGGTCTGTGTTCATGTCTGTGCCAGTGTCTGTGTATGTGTTTCCTTGTTCGCCTGTCTGTGTTTATGTCTGTGCCAGTGTCTGTGTATGTGTTTGCTTGTTCGCCGGTCTGTGTTTATGTCTGTGCCAGTGTCTGTGTATGTGTTTGCTTGTTCGCCGGTCTGTGTTTATGTCTGTGCCAGTGTCTGTGTATGTGTTTGCTTGTTCGCCTGTCTGTGTTTATGTCTGTGCCAGTGTCTGTGTATGTGTGTGCTTGTTCGCCTGTCTGTGTTTATGTCTGTGCCAGTGTCAGTGTATGTGTTTGCCTTGTTCGCCTGTCTGTGTTTATGTCTGTGCCAGTGTCAGTGTATGTGTTTGCTTGTTCGCCGGTCTGTGTTTATGTCTGTGCCAGTGTCTGTGTATGTGTTTCCTTGTTCGCCTGTCTGTGTTTATGTCTGTGCCAGTGTCTGTGTATGTGTTTGCTTGTTCGCCTGTCTGTGTTTATGTCTGTGCCAGTGTCTGTGTATGTGTTTGCTTGTTCGCCGGTCTGTGTTTATGTCTGTGCCAGTGTCTGTGTATGTGTTTGCTTGTTCGCCTGTCTGTGTTTATGTCTGTGCCAGTGTCTCTATATGTGTTTGCTTGTTTGCCTGTCTGTGTTCATGTCTGTGCCAGTGTCTGTGTATGTGTTTGCTTGTTCGCCTGTCTGTGTTTATGTCTGTGCCAGTGTCTGTGTATGTGTTTGCTTGTTCGCCTGTCTGTGTTTATGTCTGTGCCAGTGTCTGTGTATGTGTTTGCTTGTTCGCCGGTCTGTGTTTATGTCTGTGCCAGTGTCTGTGTATGTGTTTGCTTGTTTGCCTGTCTGTGTTTATGTCTGTGCCAGTGTCTGTGTATGTGTTTGCTTGTTCGCCGGTCTGTGTTTATGTCTGTGCCAGTGTCTGTGTATGTGTTTGCTTGTTCGCCGGTCTGTGTTTATGTCTGTGCCAGTGTCTGTGTATATGTTTGCTTGTTCGGCTGTCTGTGTTTATGTCTGTGCCAGTGTCTGTGTGTATGTGTTTGCTTGTTCGCCTGTCTGTGTTTATGTCTGTGCCAGTGTCTGTGTATGTGTTTGCTTGTTCGCATGTCTGTGTTTATGTCTGTGCCAGTGTCTGTGTATGTGTTTGCTTGTTCGCCGGTCTGTGTTTATGTCTGTGCCAGTGTCTGTGTATGTGTTTGCTTGTTCGCCTGTCTGTGTTTATGTCTGTGCCAGTGTCTGTGTATGTGTTTGCTTGTCTGGCTGTCTGTGTTTATGTCTGTGCCAGTGTCTGTGTCTGTGTTTATGTCTGTGCCAGTGTACGTTGGGATGTGTTGCTTGTTCGCCTGTCTGTGTTTATGTGTTTGCTTGTTCGCCTGTCTGTGTTTATGTCTGTGCCAGTGTCCGTGTGTATGTGTTTGCTTGTTCGCCCAGTGTCTGTGTTTATGTCGGTGCCAGTGTCTGTGTATGTGTTTGCTTGTTCGCCTGTCTGTGTTTATGTCTGTGCCAGTGTCTGTGTATGTGTTTGCTTGTTCGCCGGTCTGTGTTTATGTCTGTGCCAGTGTCTGTGTATGTGTTTGCTTGTTCGCCTGTCTGTGTTTATGTCTGTGCCAGTGTCTGTGTGTATGTGTTTGCTTGTTCGCCTGTCTGTGTTTATGTCTGTGCCAGTGTCTGTGTATGTGTTTGCTTGTTCGCATGTCTGTGTTTATGTCTGTGCCAGTGTCTGTGTATGTGTTTGCTTGTTCGCATGTCTGTGTTTATGTCTGTGCCAGTGTCTGTGTATGTGTTTGCTTGTTCGCCTGTCTGTGTTTATGTCTGTGCCAGTGTCTGTGTATGTGTTTGCTTGTTTGGCTGTCTGTGTTTATGTCTGTGCCAGTGTCTGTGTATGTGTTTGCTTGTTCGCCTGTCTGTGTTTATGTCTGTGCCAGTGTCTCTGTATGTGTTTGCTTGTTCGCCTGTCTGTGTTTATGTCTGTGCCAGTGTCTGTGTATGTGTGTGCGCGTTCGCCTGTCTGTGTTTATGTCTGTGCCAGTGTCTGTGTATGTGTTTGCTTGTTCGCCTGTCTGTGTTTATGTCTGTGCCAGTGTCTGTGTATGTGTTTGCTTGTTCGCCTGTCTGTGTTTATGTCTGTGCCAGTGTCTGTGTATGTGTGTGCTTGTTCGCCTGTCTGTGTTTATGTCTGTGCCAGTGTCTGTGTATGTGTTTGCTTGTTCGCCTGTCTGTGTTTATGTCTGTGCCAGTGTCTGGATATGTGTTTGCTTGTTCGCCGATCTGTGTTTATGTCTGTGCCAGTGTCTCTATATGTGTGTGCTTGTTCGCCTGTCTGTGTTTATGTCTGTGCCAGTGTCTGTTATGTGTTTGCTTGCTTGTTCGCCCGTCTGTGTTTATGTCTGTGCCAGTGTCTGGATATGTGTTTGCTTGTTCGCCGATCTGTGTTTATGTCTGTGCCAGTGTCTCTATATGTGTTTGCTTGTTCGCCGGTCTGTGTTTATGTCGGTGCCAGTGTCTGTGTTATGTGTTTGCTTGTTCGGCTGTCTGTGTTTATGTCTGTGCCAGTGTATGTGTGTGCGCGTTCGCCTGTCTGTGTTTATGTTTGTGCGCGTTCGTTCGATTGCGTGCGTGCATACAATGTAGAGCAATCAAACACACAAATATTGTACATTTATCGTTTCAGTTCACATGCGAGCGTTTGCAGTTTACCCGAACCTAAAGCAGTATTATGGACCTATGGAGATAGTCGTAACTGTACGTTCAAACAACAAACATTTATTTGTGCTTTAACTTATTATTTATTTAATGTTTTCGATTACTGAAAACCGTGGTTTAATGTAGAAACCCCAACATCGATGTATTACTTCTGTTGTGTTGTAGAGGAGTGATACAAGGTGAACATCTATTGCCTTTGTTATTCTATTTTCTTTTTCTTAAAACACTAAATTCTATTCTTTACTTCCACATTCACGAAATTATCGTTGGTGGTTAAATATATTATTACGAAATTATAGTTGGTGGTACAATATATTATTACGAAATTGTCGTTGGTGTTACAATGTATTATTACGAAATTGTCGTTGGTGTTACAATATATTATTATGGTTTATTACTGTCTTCTTTTCTTTTCTTTTTCCTTTTTTTTTTTCTCGATCGATGTGCATAAAACAGCGTTTTGTAAGCAATTTTGTTGTTTAATATTTAACAATTATTGCTTATTTAATTGTGTGAGGGAGGTGTTGTTGTTGCTGTCGTTTGTAGTGTTTGGTGTTCTTTGGAACGAATACCTGACTGTAAATTATGAAAATACTGCTAATATAAGAACTGTCCAGTAAAAAACAAAATCAGTTAGAATAACTGCATTTTATTTGTAGTTTGACACCCAGTAGCCGCTATATTTTTTGTGCTGGGGTGTCGTTAAACATCTATTCTATTCTATTATATTCTATTCTATCTATTCTATTTGTAGGATCCAAACCATAACACAATCAAGCACTGGAAAGTAGAAAGTGTGGCCCATGGAGTGGTTTCTCAACAGATGATGTTATCAAGCCAGCCCTTGAATGGTGACTGGAAAATCACCGTTACCTTGCCAGAATTTGTGAGTCGTTTGTTACTTACTCGGGATTGTAAAGTATCGCAGCAAAATTTAAAGGTGCATTCTTAAAACTGCAAGTGACATAAAAACAAATATTTTAAAATATTACTTAGAATTGCATCTTTTTATTGTTAACATATTACCTATACATTTTCTCATACCTTTGCCATTTTGGCCTGTTTAAAAGGACATTCCCGACTTTGCTGCATTGTAAAATGTTTCCGACTAGTAAAATATTTCTACGATTAAACTTACATATTAAATATATTTTCTTGTTTAGATTATCAGTGTCTGTATATTCAATATGTTTCTGGTCGTCTTAATATTTGTAAGAAGCCCAAACTGGCTTTCGTCTTCAAATAATTTCGTACGTACGAAAACAAATTATTTTAGGAAATATAACTAAATTTAACCCAGTACAAATATTAGAACGATCAGAAACATGTTTAGTATACAGCCACTAATATTTTATGCAGAAACATTTGTTTGATATTTAATTACAATCGTTAAAAAGTTACTGTTAGAAGATAACATCTTAAACATTGCAGCAAAATCAGGAATGTCCCTTTAATGTTTCTTATCGTCCTAGAAACATCAGCTTAAAATTAATTATATACAAAAAAGGTACGCATGTACTTTAGAACCTAAAGTCACTAGTTATTTTTCTTTCTTTTTGTTCACACACACACACACACACACACACACACACACACACACACACACACACACAGACAGACATACACGCACGCACGCACGCACACACACCACACACACAGAGAGAGAGAGAGAGAGAGAGAGAGAGAGAGAGAGAGAGAGAGAGAGAGAGAGAGAGAGAGAGAGAGAGAGATTTGGAAATCCTGTAAATTTACGTTAGTCAGCTTCTTTCCAATATTTTTGTTTTTAATTGCAAATATACACGATATAACATTGTTGGGTATTTTCCTATCTTACAGGAAAACACAAGGCAAAGCAAAAGTTTTACAGTGAGGCAATATGGTTAGTGTTTTGTGTTGTATATGTGAACTATGTAATATTTGAACTATGCGTTTTTACAAAAACATAGTGGGTTATGTGATCTGATATTCCCAACATATTGACTACTTTTAGCCACCACACCAGGGTTTATAATAAATTAGATGTAAAAAGCTTTCAAATGAACTATGCTGTAACCTACTGACGTTCGGGACCAGTTTTCAGAAAGAAAATTAGAAAAGGTTAAACAAATTTATGGGTGGGTGTTTTTTCATGAATATGCTACTTTAAAAAACATTTATGTAGCAAATATATAATTTTTATGATTAGTGGAATTAAAATGTTATTTACCATCATTATAAAACCTTTGCTGATCATTTAAAGGAAACCATTCAGAGACATAGCTATTTATTTGGAAATATGGGTTTTTCAAATAAAAATGTACCTGGGTCACGTGACGTCATTTTGCCAACAATGTGACCATATTTGGCCACCACATCAGGGTCTGTGCTAAACTAGACATAATAAGCTTTCAAATGAGCTATAATATAGCCATATGACTTTTGGGGGCATTACACTGGGGGAAATGGCCCTCGCCTCTCTACTAATAGCAGTTAGTTTTATAAACGCTCGGCTGAGATTACGATGTATCGTCCGATCGATCGCTCTCGATTAAATCGGTGTCTTTCCGTCCGAACAAGTACTTCTCGACTGGCACATCAAATGTCATGGTATGTACTGCCCTGCCTATTGGTATATGAAATTCCTTGCTGCTTTATTGTTACGAGTGGCCTATGTGGTAGGAGGTTGGGGGTTTTCTACCTTTTCTCTCTTGACGAAATGTTGAAACAATCATATAGAGCCGTAGTTTGAAATGTGCTGAGGTGTCGTCAAACAAAAAATTCAATTTATTTCATTTGTTTCAGAGCTGCCTAAATTCGAAGTGACCATCGACGTACCTCCCTTTATGTTGTTGTCAGATAGCGATTTAACTGGAACCATTAAGACCAAGTAAGAATAGATTTTGTTTTCTTATTCTCGTAGGACAGATTTTCTCTCAGTGGACGGATCCCATTGGGTTTTGTTGGGTTTTTCATTATAACTAGTGTTCCACAATTGGATTGTCAAAGATCGTGGTATGTGTTATCCTGTATATAGCAAACTGGGTGTTAAACGCCTCTTGCTGCTGACAGTAGTAGCCATGCGGGGTGCACCGGGTTTCTCCAAAGTATTTACATTTTCCGCTGAGCAGTCAATTCTTCTTTTGGTGAGTTTTGTCGTTCGTGTGTGTGTGTGTGGGGGGGGGGGGGGGGGGGGGGGTGTCATTTTGGGTTCTTAAATATTTTATCCAGAACTTTTTTCACTAAGTGTTATCTAGAATTGTCTACAACCCGGCGACGGAGTGGGAAAATTGAAACCTGTTTAGGTATCTGACCACTATTGATTATACATTGGTGACAGTACAAATATAAAGCCAAGCACTGACTAAATTATTAACAGTAGGTGCTATATACTACCTGACATGAAGAGAACAGCCTCTGTGACAGGATTTAAGCAAATAAAATTGATACTTCGCCACCTGCAATTTTAATTATCCACTCTCCTAAGCACATGGGCTAATGGAGGGGAGGCTACTCTCGTTAAATATATGTACCACAGGCATAGCAAACAATGGTCTTGCTTGTAGCTAAGCAGATATGCATCTGTCAGTTTGATATGCCAAAATCAAGAGGCAATGTTACCCTTCCAATATTCCATAATCATACTGTCAAGTCTGTTCAGACACCAACATAATAAAATAAAGAAAAGAGGTACTCTTTTTCATGGAACTAAAATAGCGGTGTGATCCCTTAAACCTGTGTAACGTTTTTAGATCTGTCGTTGACCTTCTGTGTGTCGACCTGTGTCGGTCTGCGTCGGTCTGCAGCCATTACAGGTTTTATGGAAACCAGATTTTACAGTTTGAATCCAATGCCATATATTTTGCAGTGTTTTACAGTTTGAATCCAATGCTATATATTTTGCAGTGTTTTACAGTTTGAATCCAATGTTATATATTTTGCAGTGTTTTACAGTTTGAAGCCAATGTTATATATTTTGCAGTGTTTTACAGTTTGAATCCAATGTTATATATTTTGTAATGTTTTTAGGTATACCTTTGGAAAGCCCGTGAAAGGCATGGCGGAACTGAAAGTATTCATTGGTCAAATCAGAGACAGTTGCGGGAACTATCGGAGATCGGTGAACAAAGCATTCCCAGTGAGTATAATTTGTGAAGAAGAGAAAATATATTAAACAAAATGTAATCAGCTATAGACATAACTTTGTATTATAGAGCCGTCAGAGAAGGTAGAAGGTGTACTTGGGTGGGGAAAGGGGGCATTTGCACCCATCCCTTTTTATCTGGAAATACCAAAAAGGCATGACTCAAACTGACTCAAAAAGCATTTAACAGCATCTTCAAAAAGTTAAGGATACATCTAAATCTACACACGATGTACATCAGTCTACAAAAGTAAACATTAAAAGGATGCATTTAAATTTACAAAAATAAAGGATGCATATAGTAAAGCTATAAAATATAAAGGACACTATACTGCTATTTATTGTTTTACTATTTTTGTGTATATCGATCGCGCGTCCGGCGAGCATTATACCAATGAGCTACTTCCTCCCCCCCCCCCCCCCCCCCCAATTTGTTCAGATTACATTTTGTGTCATGCACCATTTTAAAAGTAAAAAAAACCAAAACGTTTGTTTTGTTCAAATACACCACTAGAGCACATTGATTTATTAACGATCGGCTATTGGATGTCAAACATATGGTCATTTTGACACAGTCATAGAGCGGAAACCCGCTACAATTTTTCCATTAGTAGCAAGGGATTTTTTATATGCACCATAGACAGGATAGCACATACCACTAGCCTATGATATACCAGTCGTGGTACACTGGCTGGAACGACTGGACTCAGTAAAGTCTGAGACTTTAATGTCATGGCAATTCCATACAAACTGTATACGCATGAGGTCATTAGATAGTTTAGTCTAGCCTCTAAAGTGTTATAATTAAGGGCCCTGATAGGTAATGGCGTCTTACAACCAGTGCCCAGTGGCTGGTATATCAAAAGCCGTTGTATTAGATATATAAGAGTGCATTTAAAATGCGCCTTGCTGTTAATGAAAAAAATTATCGGGTTTCATCTGAAGACGTGTTGGAATTACCACCCAAAAAAATCACATCCAATATCTGATGATTAATTAATCGATGTGCTCTAGTGGTGTCGTTAAACAAAAACAGACGGCTCAATAACATCGTCATGTAAGATATGTTTTTTCAGATTGACGGCGAACAGGAATTCAGGATTGGCATGCCAGAAATTCGGAAACTTTCCTACATATCGGGCACCACCAAACTGACATTGGTAGCGTACGTTACGGAAGACCTTACCGGGAAAACTCTGAATGGAACAGGCTCGTTGAAGATCCATGAGCACCCGGAGAAGATTGAGTTCCTAGACTCCACGCCAAGCTCCTTCAAACCAGGACTTCCATTCAGGGCTTATGCACGTGTCTATTTTTATTTTATCTGATATATCTCTTTAGAACTTGGAGCCGAATGTAACACAGTGGTAGAGAGGTGCATGGGTCGCCGAATCGATCGTCCTTGAGGGATTCGGAGTTTGTTTCCCATTCTGCGCAGTGCTTCACCACTGGTATACCAAAGGCCGTGGTATATTTCACTGGCCAGCCTTGTAGGTAGAAGTAGCATGTGCTATGTGGCGGCAGTTTTCTTTATTTCGATTCAATGGGTAGATGCAAGCCGACCTCTCTCTCTCTCTCTCTCTCTCTCTCTCTCTCTCTCTCTCTCTCTCTCTCTCTCTCTCTCTCATCTCTTCTCAATCATTAACAATCGCATCTCTTTTTTCCCATTACCGTTTATATTTTTATGATACCGCTTAACACCACTCATCTTATGGACAGTGTAGTTATCCCCCCTCCCCCCCCCCCCCCCCCCCCACTCCTTCAACTTCTATGTGGTTGCACTTCAATATAAAATCCTAGCTACGCCAATGCCCTCTCTTCTAAATCTGTCAGACACCACATAGCCGTAGTTTAAGAATATGCCCAGATATCGTTAAACACTCATTTCTTTCCTTTGAAGTTACCTTTTCCATTCCGCAGGTCAAGGTCGCCCGCCAGGATGACACACCAGTTGAAGATGATACATTCGGAATCGAGGTGTTCACGTGCGTCGACTATGAGCGGACCGAAGCGCACCAATCAAAATACGAGTGTTCCACGTTCACCGGAAGTTATTCTTTACCTGCTAAGAAACTCAGCATACCGGCCAATGGAATAATCCCGATAGACATGGATATTCCAGTCAACACAACCAACATTAAAATGAGGGTAGACGCTTCTTTTGCTAGTGTCATCGTCCAAACAGTTGCAATATGCCAAATTAGTTTTCACTGGTGTTAATGTTAAGTTTTATTTCTAAAACTGACCCACCCAGACAGAACGTATTATTATTATTATTATTATTATTATTATTATTATCATTATCATTATTATTGTTGTTGTTGTTGTTGTTGTTATGTTAAAATGACACTATTCGACATTTAAATGTTTAATCTATCCATTAATGAAGGAAGGAAATCTTTTATCTAACGACGCACTCAACACATTTTATTTACGCTTATATGGCGTCGGACATATAGTTAACGACCAAACGTATATAGAGCGAGGAAACCCGCTGTCGCCACTTCATGGGCTACACTTTTCGATTAGCAGCAAGGGATCTTTTATATGCACCATCCCACAGACAGGATACCACATACCACGGCCTTTGATATACCAGTCGTGGTGCACTGAATGGAGAGAGATATAGCCCAATGGGCCCACCGACGGGGATTGATCCCAGACCGACCGCGCATCAAGTGAACGCTTTACCCTTGGGCTACGTACCGCCCCTATCCACTAATGAATGACTTCACTCAGCTAATTATATAAAATAGCTCATGCATGTAGATTTCAGGTAAACCATACGAAATATTTAAAACCACATTTCTCTAGTGTAATGGGTACTTATTTATAGACGTTAATTGCCTTCAAAATCAATACAAACTTGACCAATGGACTCAAATCATTATTATTATCATTATTATTATCATTATTATTATTATTAGTTTGACATCCAATAGCCGATGGTTAATTAATCAATGTGCTCTAGTGGTGTTGTTAAACAAAACAAAGGTTTTTTATTATCACTATTTATTATTATTTTGTTGTTATTATTATTGTTGTTGTTGTTATTGTTGTTGTTGTTATGTTAAACAACAAGTGATATATCCTGTATTGTATTAGTACATTTTTAATCATGCCTATTTATTTATTATTCTAGGCTTATTACAAGGACATCTTTTGTTACCGCCACACTCCTCAAGCAAAGTCACCAAGCAAAACATTTGTTCAAGTCAAACTAATGACTGATACGCAGTCTATTAAGGTAACTGTATTAATATGTTGAGTTGCATGACATTTTAATGTATTGTGTTTAGTGCCGTATTTTGCGGTGTAGGGTGGGGTAAGTGATGACCGTTTTATTTTAAAAGTACCATTTTGGGTCTAACCTTTTTAAAATGCCCAGCAGCAAAATAGTTACGGCTTTCTTACAGTGAAGATAACACTTTCTACAGTGACAATGACATATTTTAGAGTGAATTAGTGAAATGTTCACTCTAAAATGTGTTATCGTCACTGATATTTTAAGATATTTCACTAAATGTTATATAATAAATAACTATATCAAATCGTGGTGATTATTATCATGTTTGAATTATCACCATCTGAGTGTATCAGGATCCGTACTTTTAACAGTGTTAAGTTATGAGCTCCGTAGTTTTGTGGATAAGCTGCCGGACAATCATGCTGACGATAGTGGTTCAAATCCCGTCAAAAATGAATTGATTGAAAAATATATAATTTTCAGAAACATGTGTCGTCATAATTTTATTAATTGTTTTACAGGCCGGAACGACAGCCAAGTTCAGCGTGCTTGCAACCCAAGTACCTAAACGAGTGTTCTATCAGGTATAGAATTTTTCATGTTTACATATCCCGTCCATTTGTGTTTTTAAAGGCATATTGTCACAGACCACTAACCTATTTAATTGTCTAACAAAGTATTACCTGAACAAAAATAATTTGATTTGTCCCTAAATGTAATTTATTCAACCATCTTCATAACCATCATATTCCATTTATTAATGATATTTTGTAAAAAAATAATAATTGAATTATGGCAGTGGTCCATAATTCAAAAACTAAAATTGCCGAGGGGGTTGACATGGATTTTAGTCCATCTTGGTTCAGTTTAAGGTGATGCAATAGCTAGATTTGGTTTCCAACAATTAATGTAATGTTTAGTTATTATCCATTTTTAGAGAAATAAGGTCCTTTAAGGGCAGAGTTTGTTCTCTTCGACCTCTTTGATGCATCATTTGTCACCAGTGTGAGAACTAGAACGACAAAAGTGAGAGTAGACAGTTGCAGCAATCATCTCATCATTTTCATATAGTATAATGATTGTCTTCGTCAAAACTTGTTACTATAATTTAATGTAACTAGTTAATTACCTCAGCCGCACCTCCCCCCCCCCCCCACACACACACACGTACCACCCCCACCCACGATAGAAGACGTTATAGCTTCAGGGTCCGTGTTTACAAAACATTTTGATTCTAGACTCAAGTCTCCAATTAAACAGAGTCTAATACTTTAAAGGGACATTCCTGAGTTTGCTGCATTGTAAGATGTTTCCGAAAAATAAAATATTTCTACGATTAAATTTACATATTAAATACATTTTCGTGTTTAGAATATCAGTATCAGTATATTCATTGTGTTTCTGGTCATCTTAATATTTATAAGAAGCCCAAACTGAATTTTGTTTTCAAATAATTTAGGAAATAAAATGAAATTTAACTTAGTACAAATAGTAGAACGACCAGAAACACGTTTAATACACAGCTACTAATATTTTATGCAGAAAAATATATTTGATATGTAATTACAATCGTTAAAAAGTCTCTGTTAGTCGATAACATCTAAAACATTGCAGCAAACTCAGGAATGTCCCTTTAACGTCATTGCAACGCCATACAAATTTAATTTGCATGTGTCTAACGTCCAGCTTCTAAAGTTTTTATTTTTTTTAAAATTTGGTTTGTTTAACGACACCACTAGAGTACATTTTATAAGCACGGGCCCAGCTGGATCTTAGATTTGCGGTGGCGTGGTCTATATATTTGTTAGAATGTTCGCTTGATCTTGTTCTGAAGATTCGTTGAGTTTACCCGTTGCAACCGATGTCTGATGTCTTGAGTGTTGCGTGTGCTACCTTAGTTCTGGGAAGTTCGTAAAAGAGACTTTTAGTTGCCAGTCACTAACAGTTGCTCGTGTGGTTCAAGCGGATTTCTTCCCTCATTCTCTGAACCAAATTGAATGTCCTTGTGTGGAAAAAAAAACGAACAGCCCTTTGCTTTCCCAAATTTGAATGTCGACTGCAGAGTTTTGAAATACATTTTTTGAGAGTGTTGGGAACGGTAAACATCTTTGAGGTAGAGCACTTACATGACAATCGATCACCTCTCATAATGCCCTTGTGCCAATCATTGCACTGCCCTGCCTATAGTGAAATTGCATACATAAAGATTCTTTACTGCACTTTCGGTCCAGTATGAGCTGCAATTTGGAAACTAAGTCAAAACTACTGAAATTGCTTCATTTCTTTTTCGATGAACCCTTCCAAATTATGCGCCAAATTACGTCATGAAAACTGCGCAATCTTTTTATATTTTGGACTTAATCCTACAGGACATTCAAAATTTAGTAGCACTACAGATGCCCCCGCCTTCTACCGACCCCGGTCGGGCTGCTGGTGATCTCTTGCACTTTCCAGCGCGGGCGATCCCTTCCTCCCAACCACCCCAAACCCTTTCCTCTCCTGGATGGAGGAACCGGCATAAGTCGACACCTGCGCCCATGACAGACGTACATTACAACAGCTTGCTTTGAATGTGGACGTCTTTCGGTAGGAGTATCCTATATGGGGTGCACCAGGGCTGAGTTCAACCAGACCGAGCAGAAAAACGTTCGTTAGAGTGGTTTTTGCGCTTCACAGTAAACCAAAGGACCACGTCGAGAACCAATCAAATAGTTAGCGAACGTTAGCGAAAATTTTAGTATGGCTGAACTTGGGGCTGGTTTCCTTACTTTCAATGAAGTCTTGAAATGTTTTTTTTTTTGGGGGGGGGGTTTCTTTGGGGGGGGTAATGTTAGGCACCAAAGAGCCGTAATTTAAAATATGCTCAGACTTCGTAAAACAACTATTCATTTCTAGTCCTTGTTTCCCGTGGGGGCGGGACGTAGCCCAGTGATAAAGCGCTAGCTTGATGCGCAGTCGGTTTGAGATCCACCCCCGTCAGTGGTCCCAGTGGTCTATTTCTCGTCCCAGCCAGTGCACCACGACTGGTATATCGAAGGCCGCGGTATGTGCTATGCTGCCTGTGGGATAGTGCATATAAAAGATGCCTTGCTACGAATGAAAAAAATATAGCGGGTTTCCTCTCTAAGACTATATGTCAAAATTATCAAATGTTTGACATCCAATAGCCGATAATTAATAAATCAATGTGCTCTAGATAATGTCCCGCGGAAGGACCGTGATCAGTGGCTCGGTGGCAGGGACTGAGACAAAACACCTCACGTTTGACGTCAATATAACGGCCACGATGTCACCCACGGCCAGCGTCCTTGTACACTTCGTCAGGAACGACGGCGAGATCGTGGCAGATTCCATCAGCTTCAACGTTGACGACATTTTTGAGAACAAGGTAACATATTCATTCAACCATTAGAGCTGCAATCTCGTTTACATTTTTATTATTCAACCCGCGAAATGTTTTGCAGGGTGGTGGTGGTGGGGGGGGGGGGGCTAAGAGGGAAAAGGACATATGACCAACGGGTCAAAAGGGCATTCCATGGGGGGGGGGGAACAAAAAAGACAAAAATGGGGCACTTTAATATTTTTAGGGTACACCCCTTGGATCCGCTTGTGCAATCATAAAATAGGCATGATCGAAACTGATATTCTTTGGACTTACTTATTTTTTTGAAGTTAACCTGAAACAAATTTCTATGTGACGCATAAGTGCAATTGCCGTAATAAAAACGTTTTAGCTGGTAAAGATGTTTAATTTGTTTTTTAAAACCTGGTTTTTGAAGATATGTAAGAATACTACATTCGTGGCCGTTAGATACCATTTATGTTAAAATTCGCTGTTTACAATTAATACTGTGGGTAAATGATGGATATACATGATGAAAAGGTTTCAGGCCACCTCATTTTGCTCGAATATCGAATTTTACCATTTGTTCCAGAGGGGGGCAGTTCTGTTCACTGCCCATACCCCTCATCTCCATCAGCCCCACCCCCACCCTCGTCTAGTACGTTTATATCTAACATATTTATGCGATATTGCAGGTCTCCATAAAATTCAGCCAAGACGAGGCTGAGCCACATACTAGAATGGATGTCATGGTAACCGCAGACAGCATGTCCCAGGTCAACTTACTGGCTGTGGATCAGAGCGTGCTTCTGTTAAAATCTGGCAACGACATTACTGTTGATCAGGTGGGCATGTTTAATAGTACTGCTGTTAAAATCTGGCAACGACATCACTGTTGATCAGGTGGGCATGTTTAATATTACTGCTGTTACAATCTGGCAACGACATCACTGTTGATCAGGTGGGCATGTTTAATATTACTACTATTAAAATGCGGCAAGGACATCACTGTTGATCAGGTGAGCATTTTTAACCTTGTAGCTCATCTTTGTCCATTAGTATGTCTAAAATCGTATCAGAGTAAAAGAGAGTCCAGGAACGAATTATGCAGTCATATGATTTAACTTAACTCATTATACATATTACATCATACCATCACTCCAATTGGAGTGAGATAGATAATTTTGAAAAACATATTTTATAAATAAAAATATTTAAAAACAATACTGATTTTAATATCAGTAGGTTTTTTTTAACTATGTTAGTTTTTTTAGTATTTTTAGTCAGGGTGTTGATTTTAACTGTTGAGTCTTTAGGATGTCATTAAATATTCTTGTTGAACATTCATCCATTAATTCATTTTTACTTTTAAAGGCATATTGTCATAGACCACTGACCTTTTTAATGGTCAAACAAAGTATTACCTGAACAAATATAATTTGATTTGTCCCTAAATGTACTTTATTCAACCATCTTCATAACCACTATACTCGATTTATTAATGACAATTTGTAAAAATAATTGAATTATGGCAATGGTACATAATTCAAAAACTAAAATTGCCGAGAGGGATGACATGGATTTCACTCCATCATGATTCAGTTAAGGTGATGCGATAGCTAAATTTGGTTTCCAACAATTAAACAATTAATTTTATTATCCATTTTTAGAGAAATAAGGTCCTTAAATCGTATGCCATGACAGTATGCCGTTAAGTGAATTTTGCCTCTGCTTTGGTCGGCGATGTAAAACCGATTTTATGGAAACCAGATTTCATGATGTTCGGTCAGCGGGGTTACATCTCTATGGCAGATTCCTGGGACAAGATTGTCAAAGCTATCTTAGCGCTACTATATCGTAAAATCGTCGTAAGTTATGGCAAGCGTCGTTGTGACGTCTTGGCTTACGACGGTTTTACGATATCGCAGCACTAAGATAGTTTCGAAAATCTGTAACCTGCTATTCATGATCTGTCTCTTTGTTACATGGGGAGAGACGTAGCTCAGTGGTAAAGCGCTCGCTTAATGGGCGGGCGGTTTGGGATCGATCTCCGTCGGTGGGCCCATTGGGCTACTTCTCGTTCCAGCCAGTGCACCACGACTGGTACATCAAAGCCATGGTATGTGCTATCCTGTCCATGGGATTGTGCATATAAAAGATCTATTGCTGCTAATCGGAAATAGTAGTCCATGAAGTGGCCGCAGCGGGTTTTCTCCCTCAATATCTGTGTGGTCCTTAACCATATGTCCGACGCCATATAACCGTAAATAAACTGTGTTGATTGCATCGTTAAATAAAACATTTCCTTCTTTCCTTCCTTTGAAACAGGTGACGGATGAACTGAAGACATATGACAGATCGGCACCACCGGACATAAGCCCCTACTACTCAGTGTCGTCTGCAGCTACCACGGCGTACGATATCTTTAAGGTAAGACAGAATTGGGCACCAGGGGTGGGGGAGGTCGGGCGAGGGCCAAGTCCTCCCTCCACATGAGGACGGAAAAATGTAGGGTTGTTTGTTTTGTTTTGTTCTATTCCATATAAATAACAATAAAAAATATGGTTTGTACCCCCCCCCCCCCCCCCCACCAGACTTTTCTCCTCCCATCCACTAGTTTTGTGCATCCCACTCCAGACCTGTTGTGTCCTTTTGCTTTCAGAGACATTTAAACGCTTTTTTCGGCTTAATTATATTTCATTTCATTTTCTTATTTATAACCAGTTACGGTTCAAGCACGCTGTCCTGTGTAGCTGGCAGTTACACACACACACACACATACACACACACACACACACACACGCACAACGCACACACACACACGCACACACGCACACGCACACGAATATATGAAAAAGGTCACATTTTAATTTTAAAGCTATCTTTTTCTCTCTGTTTTTTATTCAGCTTGAGAAGGCGCTTGATTATTTTATTTGTTCCCCATAGTTTTAACTATTTTACTTTTGAAAACTGTGGCTGAGACTATTTATCGACATTTTAAAACTATTTATTATTTCTTCTGTTAGATGATTGTCTTCTAGCTTTGATGTGCGGTCGGTCTAGGATCGATCCCCGTCGGTGGACCCATTGTGCTATTTCTCATTCTAGCCAGTGCTCCACAACTGGTGTAACAAAGGCCGTGGTATGTACTATCCTGTCTATGGGATGGTGCATATAAAAGATCCCTTGCTGCTAATCGAAAAGAGTAGCCCATGAAGTGGCGACAGCGGGTTTCCTCTCTCAATATCTGTGTGGTCCTTAACCATATGTCCGACGCCATATAACCGTAAATAAAATGTGTTGAGTGCGTTGTTAAATAAAACATTTCCTTCTAGCTTTGGTTTACTGTTTTATAGAATGCTGGAGTGTTGGTCATGACTGATGCTAAACTGCACCAATCAAGAAGGAATGTTTACCGTGGATATTCACCTCCAGGTATGTTAAACACAGTGCAGATACGCGAATTACGTTTATTTTTGTAATATACACCGCATAGGTGCGCTCATTTCACCTACCATTTTAAATAGCGCTAGCGTTAGTTAAAACTAAACGTTTTGGTTTTTTTTTTAGTTTTTAATCTTATTTATTTTTGTTGTTATTGTTATTTGTTATTGTTTTGTTTTTGTTTGTTGTTGTTTTTGTTGTGGTTTTTTGGGGGTGGTGCTTTGGAGGGGGTTTGTGGGGGGTTGGTTGGGGGGGGAGTCTGTGGTTATGAAGTCGATTTAGGGAAATAGCAAAATATCGCTAACAAAATGAAAATCACGAGTATTTTGATGACTGAATAAAGTATCTTTCAGGACAAAATAAATTTACATATTTTCATGCCCTATTCCTTTGGTCAATTTCTAGTGGCATCTTGGGTTTTTTATAGATAATAAATTGTTATTGACTCATGATATCAGTTTTATCCTGCGAAGGTTAGAGTGACGAAAGGCGCGAGGCTCAGCCAAGTGGTATTCGCCATTCGACATGAGCCATCTTTTTAGTTCAATCAACTAGTTCAATCTAGCCGTGCTAGAAAAAGAAAAAACATCTAACACACGTCCCCAAGACGCTAGTGCACCATTTTCATTGGTTAATCGGTCTCGGTTAATCGGTTGATTACGTCATGCTGTAAGCAAAGGTATTAGATGACGTCACGTAATATATGTAACACCGTATGAATTTCTTCTAGTGACGTAATATATTATATATATATATATATATATATATATATATATATATATATATATATATATATATATATATGCACCGGGAATTTTGTAATAATTATACTAAAATTATTAAACTGATTGAACAGGAAAATATTCTGGCACGAGTCATGTAGATGTTTTTCTGACACTCGTCTCAATCCTTGGAGCTCGCAAAAACTCGTTCCAAGGATTGATTTTCTTGAGACTTGTGTCAGGACTCGTGCTAGAAACTATTAGTTTCAGAATTATGTTGAATTATTGATTCCCCAAGTTGCCATTTCACGTTGAATCATTGAGGGTTTTTTAAACTTTATATTTATGGCTAAGATGTTACATTTTTGTGTTGTTGCATAATGTGGACTATATTTTTCCGCATATGACTAAATGAGTACGTAGGCGAACTGTTTATGAATTGTCCTAGAATAAGCAAACCTTAGCTTACAAACGATACGTGTTATTGTAATTAAATGGGGAAAAAAACAAATCAATCTTCTGGACAAAAAATATATATTGTTTTGTGCTTCGGATTGCACACCGAAGGAACGGTGTACGGCAGGAGTTAATTGCACACCAGGAAATGCTTGAATTTTTATCACTGAAGTAAGAATTCCTTTCGTTATCACCGTGACATTTTTGAAAATATCTTAATACATAATTAATTAATCTGTATGAAATTTTAGGCTGTAAAAATATACAGTTTGGTCGACTTTCATAGCGAACATTTCACGTGTTTCTTTTGCCATTCACAAACAGCGGGAATAAACGGCACTTATTCGGTGTCCATCGCGGCACTTCAGCTCTCTTTCACAACAAAAACCACATAATGCTATTCATAACATCTAAAATTGAATACATAAACTTTTTCGTACATGATCATTGAGTCTTCATATAAACTATCTAAGCTCTGTGTTTAGTGTTAAAGGCATACTGTCACGGATTTAAGGACCTTATTTCTCTAAAAATGGATAATAAATAAAAATTACATTAATTGTTGGAAACCAAATCTAGCTACTGCATCACCTTAACTGAATCCTCTCCGCAATTTTAGTTTTTGAATTATAGACCATTGCCATAATTCAATTATTTTTACAAAATGTCATTAATAAATGGAGTAAAGTGATTATGAAGATGGTTGAAGGAAGTACATTTAGGGACAAATCAAATTATTTTTGTTCAGGTAATACTTTGTTAGACCATTAAATAGGTCAGTGGTCTGTGACAATATGCCTTTAAATGCACAATCCGTTTCGAAAGACGAGCCCTGTGAACACCAGCCTGTGTATACGACGCTCACCCATTTGCCAATTTTAAGAGTGTACAAATCGGATCACGTAAGCTTTTGGTTTTCTCGTTAGATCGTGTTCTTTTTATGAATTACTTTTCTTTTATAACTACATTTCTATCCAAATTAACATACAGGTACTATATACATGTGACTGTTGAACACCGTACACATACCGTTCTTCCTTGAATAAATATAGAGATGCAAGATGCTTGGCGCAGTGATTAAGTTGCTCTATATTTAGTTTTGCTGTATTGAATTATAATGTTTACAACCAAGAAATATTTAAAATAGTGTATTAAAACTATGCATTAGACGGTATATTTTTTTTAATTGATGGACGCACATCGTACACTGGGTGGGTATTGAAATCGTACACTAGTCAAAACCGACGTGGTGTGCACGTCGTACACTTCATTTTTTAACAACCCATTTTATAAATGCAATATTTCAGTTAATATTGGCGGTAAGAGTACAAACGTTTGCGTTCTTAATCCAAACAGACTATATTTTATATCCTATATGTCAAATCAAGTATAATCTTTTTTATGTTTTCGTATTTTATCTAACATTCCTGAAGAAAGAAAACAAATCACGATTTTGGTGTACGTTTCGTCCAAGTATTAACTTATTTGTTAACACTGAGTCGCTAAACTTCGCATACAATATCATCTTGTATTTTTCTTTCATAGCGTAAAATTTCGAATACATTAGTTTCTTATGTTTTAAGATATTTACAAAAATGTTACAGTGATAACGAGCTTACCTAAACCAAAAATAAAACTCGTGTGTAAGTAATTCCTGCCGTACACCGTTCCCACGGTGTGGATTGGAATTGCCGTATCTATACTTCACAACGGTGATAGAATTCTATTGGTATTGCATGTGACAAAATTTTAAACGTTTTTAGTGTCCAGGGTCCCATTCTACGATCTTAGGGATAAGATCACCTTAAGTGCATAACCACCATATGCGCTTATAATGATCTTAGCACTACGATCGCTTCGTGGAACGGGGCCCGGAGAGTTTTTAGGTTGTATTTGGTGCAACTTTCGCATTAAATTGTCATTTGTATTCAAAATTATACTTTTCATCATCCTTCCTATAACACATTTTTTTTCTCCTTATTATGTTTTATAGACAGCCTTGGTTATGGTCCCCAACCTGGAGTATATCGGTCCCCCGCCGGCCGTAAGTTGTTTCAAGTTGTAAAGCTCTATCTTAATGGCATGACGTTAAGTGTTGTTTCATTTGTTGTTTCGCAGGACCTTATCTTCGCACGGGTGTACAAATTCCAGGCCCAGCTCAGTATTCAGAAAGTAAGTAATTCGATTAACTCTATATATCCAGACCTATGGTGATACAGATACTGAACGGTTGGAAGTCAGATGTGGATCTAAGGGGGTACATCGGATCCGCTCCGCCCCTCCCCGCCATCCCTTTTAAAAAAAAAAAAAAAAAAAAAAAAAACATCAATTTTCGATTTCTTCTTTTTTCTGTTTGTTGTAAGGATGGAATGCTTTAGCCCAACAGTGTGACACAAAATATAGAGTGTTAAAATCTGTTCTGTTTAAGGACACCTCTAGAGCACATTGATTTATTAATAATCGGCTATTGGATCTCAAACAGCTGACCATTCTCATATACAATTTCAGAACAAGTCCGCTTCATTTTTTCCATTATTACTTTCCACAGACAGGACAGAAACATACCACGGCCTTTGATATACCAGCTTTGGGGCATTGATTGGGACGGGACGATAACCTGTTAGAGAATAAGAGCATCCTGCGATCAAAGCAGCTCAAGTGAGCGATCTACCAAATATGATTTGCCTGTCATCCATGTTTTCCGTTCTATACAGCCGAGAGCGGGACGTAGCCCAGTGGTAAAGCGCTCGCTTGATGCGCGGTCGGTCTGCGATCGACCCTCGTCGGTGGGCACATTGGACTATCTTTCGTTCCAGTCAGTTAACCACGACTGGTATATCGAAGTCCGTGGTATGTGCTATCTTGTCTGTGGGAAAGTATATATATATATATATATATATATATATAAGATCCCTTGCTGCATTAGAAATAATGTAGCGGGTTTCGTCTGATGACTACGTGTCGGTATTGCCAAATGTTTGACATCCAATAGCCGATGATTAATTAATCAATGTGTTCTAGTGGTATAGTTAAACAAAACAAACTTTAACTTTAACTTTCATCCATCTTTTCCGTTCTATACAGCAGCTGCCGAGCATGCCACTATCGCCTCAGATTCAGCACCAGTGTTGAAAGAGGTGGACAGAATCAGAGAGATATTCCCAGAAACCTGGCTGTGGACCAACACCACGACGGGGTGAGTCACGTGCTTTAAAACTTTTCACGACCGAACACCACCACTCTGTAAATACTCGGCCTCGACGGTGTAGTAGTTAAACCATCGGACTTAAGGCTGGTAGGTACTAGGGTTCGCTTCCCGGTACCGGTTCCCAACCAAAGGAAGTTTAACGATTCAGTGGGTACACGCAAGCCGACTTCTCTCTCTCTCTCTCTCTCTCTCTCTCTCTCTCTCTCTCTCTCTCTCTCTCTCTCTCGATACAACAAGCGTCGCATTTGCTTTATTTATAATTTTGAATTTGTTGCTATTTTAACAATATTTGACCTAGGGGCCTAAAATGTTGACTGAAGGTGGCACATATCCATTTATTGCATACCAGTGTAAGATATTTCTCATGTGATAACAACAATCACTCAATATCAAACTGGTGTAATATTGGCGTGACGTGAGTGTGACGTATATCATTTGCTGACCCAGTTCATAGAAAAATAACGTGTAGTAGGTCTCGACATCATGCTTACTTCAGTGTTGCGGCTTGTTTGCAGTTGTTTCGTAATAAATAAAGTACTAAACTAGCTTGTCTGTCGTACTATTTTTATGAAACTCGTGGACAGCGTTGGCATCTAACTCGCTTTTGCTTGTCAGATACCAAACCTGTTAACTCATTTAATAAAAATGGTATGACAGGCAAGCTCGTTTAGTATTCTCTATATACAATTCCATATTTAGTTGGATTATTGTCTGTTTGGGCCACCCGATATTTTAACTATAGGATTAAGTCGGTCATTAGTCCCCAAATGTTTCAACTGAATATACATGCATCTTTGATTGGCCTGTTTCCTACCCTTTACAGCATATAAACAAAACATACAATGCAGAATAGCGTAGCTTCATCTAATACTGTAATAAACAAGCTTAATACCAAGACACTCCAGCTATAACTCAAATGTGATAAAACAGAGAAAACAGTATCGAGACAAAATGAGTGATAACAAATTAATACAAAAAAAAACGAGTTTTTGTTTCTTTGTTTGTTTGTTTGTTTGGAGGGGGGGGGTTGTTGGTTGTTTTGGGGGTTTTTTGTCTGTAATTTTGAAATAGTGTATGCTTAGCGTTTAGTTTTAGTTTGGGTATGGATTTCATTTCTTGGGAATGGTTGGGGGATTTGAATTGGCAGCTCAGACCTTGTGATTTATTTGACTTTCTATCACTTATTCATCAGTCATTGTTTAATATGTCATGGTCGGGTGGAAGAGATTGTTGGTGGGGGTTTTAAAAATAAATATTTCTCTTTTTTTCTATTTTCTGGATATTGTTGGGGGTTTGGGAGTGGTATGTTTTGCGTGAGATTTCTTTTTGTCGTTTGGCAGTCTTGATTTATCGTGACTTTTTAAAACCTATGTACTCAAAAGACAAAATACAGCCGTTTATGAGGAGTGGCAGTCCTCCCGGAGACGAATCGCATGACAGCGATTTGTGGCAACCATCACAACCTTTCAAACACCCGTTTTACTCTGGCCTGTGCTGAGATACGATTTTGATCATGATAACGGTTTTGTTGTTTAGATTTGTATCTGCAGTAGATGCATGATTTCTTTTGTTTTTCTTTCTTTCTTTCCTTCTTTTTTCTTTCTTTTTCTTTTTTTCTTTCTTACCTTTTTTTCTTTCTTTTTTTGTTTATGGCATGCATTATATCTGAGCCGCGAATGTTGAACCACGTGTTGACATTACGTTATACACTTATTAACTGTGTTGCTCCTCTACAATTTGTTTTTAGCGCTGACGGCATGGCAGTGATTAACACGGAAGTACCAGATACCATCACCTCCTGGATTGCTAGTGCATTTGCCCTCAACGCCAAGTCTGGTCTTGGAGTATCTCCAACCACAGCAAAGGTTTGTGTAACTCGTCGCGATACTTGTTTTCTGACAGTAACCAGTCCTTATGGTTTGACGCGAGCAATTGCTCTCACTAACAAGTGCTCGCGCAAATCATTTTTCCGCGTGGGTGGAAAACTGGGCGCCTTGTCACATGTCGATAACGTTTTGGACATTAGGTAATTTAATAACACCGTGCAGATTTGTTTTCCATTTAGTCACTGAGAGCAAATGCTGTCTGATATTAGTTTAGTTGAGCAGTGTATTGCTCCCATCAATTTTCAAACTTTAAGCACTGCAAGGGGCGGGACGTAGCCCAGTGGTAAAGCGCTCGCTTGATGCGCGATCGGTATATCAAAAGCCGTGGTATGTGCTATCCTGTCTATGGGATGGTGCATATAAAATATCCCTTGCTACTAGCTGAAAAAAGTAGCGGGTTTCCTATCTAAGACTATTCGTCAAAATTACCAAATGTTTGACATCCAGTAATTGATGATTAATAAAGCAATGTCCTCTAGTGATGTCGTTAAACAAAAACAAACAAACGTAAGGACTGCAATAACAAAGACATCATGAGATTATAACAAGTGATGTGCTTTTTAATTTTTCAGCTTGCGTGGTGTCCACTCAACATACAGTCATTCAGCCAATTAACCACTCATTCATTCAATCAATCAATCAATTAATCAATCAAAAGGACAAATATTATAACGCCCAACACTAATGAACAGTTATAAACTCACTAACTTCGTGTATTTTATTGTGCGGGGGTGGGGGTGGGTGTCAACTGTTTTCCATCCATGACTACATGCAGTCTAATACAATAACTACATATATTTTATAGCGGTGTTTTCTTTTTTTCAATTCTTTTTTTTAGCTTAGAGTTTTCCGTTCATTCTTTGTGAGGCTGACTTTGCCTACATCAATCGTACGAGGAGAACAGGTTGTCATTCAAGCCAGTGTATTCAATTATCTCGGCAGCGATGTGTCCGTAAGTACTTCAAGCCAGTGTATTCAATTACCTTGGCAGCGATGTGTCCGTAAGTACTTCAAGCCAGTGTATTCAGCTATCTCGGCAGCGATGTGTCCGTAAGTACTTCAAGCCAGTGTATTCAATTACCTTGGCAGCGATGTGTCCGTAAGTACTTCAAGCCAGTGTATTCAACTATCTCGGCAGCGATGTGTCCGTAAG
Organism: Gigantopelta aegis; assembly: GCF_016097555.1. Classification (NCBI taxonomy): domain Eukaryota; kingdom Metazoa; phylum Mollusca; class Gastropoda; order Neomphalida; family Peltospiridae; genus Gigantopelta; species Gigantopelta aegis. Next base: position 53,865,805 of record NC_054704.1, read on the forward strand.
TACTACAAGCCAATGTATTCAACTATCTCGGCAGCGATGTGTCCGTAAGTACTTCAAGCCAGTGTATTCAGCTATCTCGGCAGCGATGTGTCCGTAAGTAAGCCAGTACTTCAATTACCAGTGTGTCCGTTCAATTATTCAAACTATCTCGGCAGCGATGTGTCCGTAAGTACTTCAAGCCAGTGTATTCGGCAGCTGTCTCGGCAGCGATTCAATATCTCGGCAGCGATGTCTCCGTAAGTACTACAAGCCAATGTATTCAACTATCTCGGCAGCGATGTGTCCGTAAGTACTTCAAGCCAGTGTATTCAACTATCTCGGCAGCGATGTGTCCGTAAGTACTTCAAGCCAGTGTATTCAACTATGCGGGCAGAAACTATAGGCATAATATGTCTGAAATGGCGGAAGACCTATACAGTGGATTTCTGCAAACATTTATCTTTCATCTGAAATTTAAAATAGGCGAAAGACCCTATACAGCACGCGATTTCTGCAAACATTTATCTTTCATCTGAAATTTAAGAGGCCACTGAATATTGCACGCGCAAATCATGATGGCTTAATCAAATAAAAAATGGAATGCTTGGATGTTAAATTCTAACCGGGCTTTTAAATGACAGTTGTTGGCTATTTTAAGGGTCTATCTGACTCTATATATAATAGCAGTAAAAAAAACACATAAATCCTGTACTTTTCATGTAGGGGTCATGAGGGCGGACTCGAAAATTATTCTAGGGAGGGGAACAAGGGCAAAGGTCAGATGGACTAAGTGACTGCAGATGACTCTTTAATGAAAATTGTAAACATAATGTTAACAAGAAGGGCTCACTTTAAAATATTTTAGCAGGGACATGTTCAGGACAACTTTTATTTGATACAAATTTGAGGTTGTTTCTTCTTTACTAAGGCTACAGTACAGCTGGCGGGGTCCGGAGACTTCCAGAGCATCATGTACGATGATAATGGGGAAGAGGTTCTCACGTCAGGGGACCAAAAGAAAACCGTGATGGTAATATTATATATATATATATATATATATATATATATATATATACTGTGTTCATACGGTGTGAAGTAAGTTCATAAACTGTTAAATCCAGCTGCTCCATGACGATTCAAAATATGTTATATACAGATGAGATAGCAGTATAAAAGACGTGGTGCGAACAGCTGCGTTACACACATACACACATGTGTATACTATCACATGCACACAAACATACTCAGAGGGAGAGAGAGAGAGAGAGAGAGAGAGAGAGAGAGAGAGAGAGAGAGAGAGAGAGAGAGAGAGAGAGAGAGAGAGAGAGAGAGAGAGAGAGAGAGAGAGGGAGGGAGGGAGAGAGAGAGGGCGGGAATGGACAGAGAAATATAATATGAAAGACATAAATACAGAGGTAGTCGAAGGAGAGAGAGAGAGAGAGAGAGAGAGAGAGAGAGAGAGAGAGAGAGAGAGAGAGAGAGAGAGAGAGAGAGAGAGAGAGAGAGACAGACACACACACACACACACACAGAAAGAGAGAGAGAGTTGGAACAGTTATTTCTGTAGCTTGTCCTACATTATTATGTTGCAGGTAACAGATGGTGAGGCTGCCTCCGTATATTTCCCAATAGTTCCCAACAAGCTGGGTAAGATTGATATCCAAGTCTCTGCACGAAGTCCAGCTGCTGCTGACGCTGTAAAACAACAACTGCTCGTCGAGGTAAGCACCCCCACCCACACACCCAAATATATTGCTGGCTAATCGTCAGTGCAGTCAACGTTGTCGGCCTTTTAAAAAAAAAAATCAAATGTCCTAGCTACAACAGTATCATCTATACCAGAAATAATGCCACGCCGCCTCAGATGATAATATTGTGATGCACCATGACATTTTGTGTTTTTAATTTCCCTCTATAAAGGGGGGACCGGCCTCGGTGGCGTCGTGGCAGGCCATCGGTCTACAGGCTGGTAGGTACTGGGTTCGGATCCCAGTCGAGGCATGGGATTTTTAATCCAGATACCGACTCCAAACCCTGAGTGAGTGCTCCGCAAGGCTCAATGGGTAGGTGTAAACCACTTGCACCGACCAGTGATCCATAACTGGTTCAACAAAGGCCATGGTTTGTGCTATCCTGCCTGTGGGAAGCGCAAATAAAATATCCCTTGCTGCCTGTCGTAAAAAGAGTAGCCTATGTGGCGACAGCGGGTTTCCTCTAAAAACAGCGTCAGAATGACCATATGTTTGACGTCCAATAACCGATGATAAGATAAAAAACATCAATGTGCTCTAGTGGCGTCGTTAAATAAAACACACTTTACTTTACTTTTATAAACGGGGGAGGTGGGATGTAGCCCAGTGGTAAAACGTTCGCTTGTTGTGCTGTCGGTCTAGGATCGATCCCCGTCGGCGGGCCTGTTGAGTTATTTCTCGTTCCAGCCATTGCATCACGACTGGTATATCAAAGGCCGTGGTATGTGCTATCCTGTCTATGGGATGGTGCATATAAAAGATCCCTTGCTACTAATGGGAAAATGTTGCGGATTTCATCTCTAAGACTATCTGTCAGAATTACCAAATGTTTGACATCCAATAGCCGATGATTAATAAATCAATGTGCTCTAGTGGTGTCGTTAAATAAAACAAACTTTAACTTTTTAACTCTAAAAACTAAATACTGTGTACTAACATTTGTTTACGTTTTTAAATAATATTTTGTCTTCCAGCCCGAGGGAGTGAAACGTGAAGTAAATATTCCGATTCTGGTGGATCACACAGACAGTTCAGAAACCTTCAGTAAGGTGTTAGAACTAGAGACACCATCATCCTTAGTTCCTGGATCACAACGTCTACGAATCACAGCTACTGGTCTGTATATATCTCTATAGTACATTTCATAATTATACATATTATATTACATACCAGTTAAATCTTACAATATAAATACTATTAGTTATGCGTTTATTTGACAGGGTGTACTGGATTATACGCTCTGTCAAAAAGCCACGTAACGAATGTATTACCTTTTAGATCTTTGTTTTATAATAAAACTACAATTACACTAACAGTCAAACTTTAAAATAAAGTACACACATATCTTGAGTTTGAGTTTAACAGCATAATATAACATCAAATTCCTCAAAATGTATTGAGGTGCTGTTGGGTTGTTGTTGTTTTTTGTTGTTGTTGTGTTGTTGTTGTTGTTGTTGGGGTTTTTTTTGGGGGTGGGGGGGGGGGGTGTTAACTAATAACTATGCAAGGTATTTACTGATTTTTTGTTAGCTGTTTGGGTATCAAGAGTGTCGACAAGGATTCCGGGTGGTTTCACCCTGGAATCATTTCGAACCCTGTGTTTCACAAATAGAGTCAATTCTTAGCGCCTTTTAACAAATTTAATCAGTGAGAAAATTCCGTTGGTCTCATCCGCAGTTTGTATTTTCGGACAACCAGTCGAGCAAATCACTTGACATTTCGTACACCCCGGCAAATTCTGTATTTTCCCGCAAATCCTGTATTTTCCAGCAAATTAAACGGTGTACTTGTGGTATGCACAAGCTATTGAACAATCAAAACGCATGAAAGTTATATAAAAGGTAATAAATTGCTGTATACAATCATCACATACACTTGTCCGTATTATATTCATTCATTACCGCCATTAGAACACACACGCATACAGAGAGAGAGAGAGAGAGAGAGAGAGAGAGAGAGAGAGAGAGAGAGAGAGGGGGGGGGAGGGAGGGAGGGAGAGAGAGAGAGACACACACACACACAAACACACCCTCTCCAGAAGTCGTTCCTACGGGCCTGGCTTGGATACTGCTCCCTGTTTGAGTAGTCTCTCGTTTATTGCAGGTGATCTGCTGGGACACAGTATTGACGGGCTCGACTCCCTTCTGTCGATCCCTGTGGGGTGTGGCGAGCAGAACATGCTGAAGTTCGCCCCCGACGTCTTCATTGCCGACTACCTGACCACCACCAAACAGATGACCCCTGAACTCAGCAACAGAATCACCACCTACCTGGAGCTGGGTAAGGACTCTTACACAATTGATCGTCTGGTGAAGGGAAAGTAAAGGAGGTAGTTTGGTTTTGGTGTGCAGAACCTCAACTTACAAAAGAAGTATCCATCTCCATCTACTAGTAACTCGTGTCTCTATGAGCCCGATAATTCAAGGCCGTACCCTGATCAAAATCCTATGGGGCACTACATTTTGTAAACAAATGAAACACTATACAAATTAAACCCTGAGATGTGTATGATATTTTCTGGAGTAAAAATAAAATAAGTGAGATTCTCGGGGTGGGGGATGGGGGGTGGGGGGTGGGGGAGTGGGAGGGGGGTTAACTGCCCATTTTCCACGCCCCCCGGAGGGTACGGCCCTGTAATTGGAACTGAGATTGTATCAAATTGGAATGAGCCGAATTAATTTCGTTCCGGAATGTTCTGAAATATATTTATTTATATATTTATTTTCTTAATTATTTATTTTACTTTTTATTGTTGTTTTTTTGCTGTATATGTACCATTGTTGAATTTTTATATTGATGTTGTTCATCACTTTAGTTTCGAGTTGACCATAGTTTGACACCCAATAGCCGATGTATTTTTCGTGCTGGGGTATTCAATACCGTACTGTTAAACATTCATTCATACGTTCATTGTATATGTACCAAACCGTACTGTTTTATTTTACTTTTAACTTTTTTGTTCGCTATATATATCTAACCGTATTAAAACTGGTGAATTCCACAGGTTATCAAAGACAGCTGTTCTATCAGAGATCAGACGGTTCCTTCAGCGCGTTTGGAAACAGAGATGAGTCGGGAAGTACATGGTAAATTGTCAGCTCTGTGTGTTCAGTGGCTGTATCCATTTACAGTATAAAATAAACACATACACATAAACAGTTGCATGCCTAAAAGTTCGATCCAATCAAATATTGCATTACAATGAAAACATTACGATCCAATCAAATAATTTGTTACAGTAACAATAATTTTTCACTAAAAAAATAGCATATAACATTCACACCATGTTAGCACTGTTAATTTTGTAAAAACTACTTTTTCTTGCCTATGTGTATAAATCTTATCTTTCAGGCTTACAGCTTTTGTACTGAAAGGTTTCCAGCAAGCCAAACGCTACACTTTAATTGGAAATGCCACCATTGACAGAGCGCTGCACTGGCTAATCGGAACACAGAATACCGATGGGTTTTTCAACGAACAGGGCACAATCCTTGATGTTAACATTATGGTAAATACAGAATATTTTAACCTGTAAATTTGAATGCATTGAATCATTCGTGTGGTTTATCTATATGAGGACTGCCACTCCACGGGACGATCCACCTAGTTTTGCTCTATAGGACTGCCACTCCAAAAACTGTTTTTTGAAAAAAGATAAAGCTGCACGAGGCAGAGGTCAGTAGATATATATACTACTCAAAAGAATTTAAGGGTCAAAAATTTATAACCAAATAAGTTTCAGAGCGTATTAGATTGATGATGTAAACTACACCAAATTTTTTATTTATTGTTCCATATTTACAAAAAAAAACACAAATAAACGTCACTGTATACAAGAAAGTCACATGACATGCTGTCAAAGTTGAAGGTTGTCAAACATGGATTTTACACATTAGAACATTCGTTTAATAGTGTGTGAATCCACCCCTGGCGCGAATACACTCGACACATCGTTGCCTCATGCTGTTGATCAGACGTCTGAAGAACTCTTGGGGAATGGCCTGCCACTCTGCCATAAGAAGTTGACCCAGATCATGAAGGTTGGCCGGAGGGGCATGGTTATCCCGAACTCTCCTGCCTAATTCGTCCCAGGCGTGCTCTATTGGGGCCAAGTCAGGCGAATATGCTGGCCAATCCATCCTGGCGATACCTTGTTGTCTGAGAAAGTCCGTTACCACCCTGGCGCGGTGGGGTCTGGCATTGTCATCCTGCAGAACTGCCCCGCCGCCAATCTGCTGAAGGCCTGGGAGAACCAACGGCCGGATAATCTCATTCAGATAGCGGATTCCATTCAGATTGCCATCCACCACATAGAGGGGGGGGGGGGGGGCTCCTGTGGTGGATAGAGATGCCGCCCCACACCATGACGCTGCCACCACCGAACCGGTGACGTTGTCTAACGTTAACGTCAGCGAAGCGCTCCCCAGGACGTCTGTAGACACGAACCCGACCGTCGTTGAACTGGAGACTAAACCTGGACTCATCAGTGAACATCACTCGACCCCAATGAACACGTTGCCACCGCAGATGAAGCGTGCACCAGTGACGTCTGGCCGTTCTGTGACATGGTAGGAGTCGTGGTCGAACAGCCTGGCGACGGCAGCGTATATTATTGGCTCTCAGACGATTGCGTATGGTTTGATCAGACACTCGAGTTCCAGTCGCAGTCCGCAGATTGTCACGTAATCGGCGTGCAGTGGTTGTGCGTTGACGTAGAGCCATATTGGTGATGTAGCGGTCCTCTCTATTTGTAGTGCTTCGGGGACTTCCCGCACGTGGACGATTTCGAACAGAATTCGTTGCTTGGTACCGTTGCACAGTCGGCCAACGACACTCTGACTGACACCAAGTCTCAGAGCAACATTTCTTTGCGTATTGCCATCCTGAAGCCAAGCAATAGCCCTTCCTCGATCTTCGATAGTCAGTTGAAGTCGTACCATTGTCGAATTTGGAGTGTGCACCGTACACGAACGCAAGCTCCAATTATACGGAAATTCAGCATTGGGAACATGGAATACACGTGCAAAGCGTGCAAATGAAGCGCTTTGTGAAAAAGCAAGTTATGGGCACTTAGCAGACCTTTCGCTTTCGCCCTAATTTACGTGCAAATGTAAGCATGTTTTCGCCATTAAAACTAGTCGACAGTGTCAATGACAGTGGATTTTAATTCATTTATGAGTTGCTTAGACCCACTTTCGTCAAAATGGAACAATACCATGCGTGACACTATGGTCTAGCTAATATAATTGACATTCAGAAAATAATGTCGAAAATATCGTCTGACCCTTAAATTCTTTTGAGTAGTATATTTAGACATAGGGTATAGCATGCAGTCCTGAATCACTGTCAAAACTGACTGCCTGTACTTATTTTTTTTATGCTTATATCCAATTAAGGTTCAAGCACACTGTCTTGGGCACACACTTCAGCTATTTGGGCTGTCTGTGCAGGACAGTGAATTAGTGGTTAGTTTGTCAGTGATTAGTGAGAGAGAAGTCGTTAAATTCGCTAATGGAGAGAGCCGGTACCGGGATTCGAATCCAGTGCCTACCAGCCTTAAGTCCGGTTGTTTAACCACTACATTAGCGAGGGCGGTTGTTCACGATTGGTGAGCATATTAAATGCAATCAGTGGCAGTTTCCATGGACACAGCCAATAAAGGTCAAGTCTGTTGCTTTTATGTAAACAATGGAATTTATTTACACCACATATTGTGTTTACATTTACCATAGTTCTGTTCTGTTCTGTTCTGACACCCAATAGCCGATGTATTTTTCGTGCTGGGGTGTCGTTAAACATTCATTCATTCATTCATTTATTTACTCCAAAATAGATGACTTTTCAGAGCCATTAAGGCATAACAACAGTCATGGAAGAATAGCACCACGACCTTTTCAAAGCATCGTTTGAAGTCTGTTTTGTGTAGAGATAGGAGTCTGAATAAGTTGATGGTCTTGTCGTCTGATTAACTTATACTCATGGAAACAAGTTCCTGTGCGTGTATTGCACATGATATATATATATATATATATATATATATATATATATATATATATATATATATATATATATATATATATATTGTATACATATATATACACATAATATATATACATATATATACAATGTATATATACTTAACTCCAAAAGAAACGCGAAAATTTTAAAATATTAAAAAACCCACATTTGAATAAACTATGTACAAATCGATTAAGTTGACCAATAGCCATCTTGTCAGCGTATCCAATTCCACATAACGCATGAAAAAAACGAGTACAGTGTGACGTCACGCACGTGCTGAAATTGACGACCAAAATCGATCTGGAATGCAAAACGGGTGGATCATGAAAGATGCGAATTGCACGTGAAACACTACCAGGCCTGGGTATAAAAGAAACGCCAGACAGCAATGTTCAACTCATTTTACGAGTAGCGATACAACGATGCCACGACTTAACGCTGATTCCAGACATAGAGCTTTGGGGAATTTGGAGGCCGGAATGGATGCCAGGCAGGTTGCACGTGCTTTCGGTGTCCATGTCTCGACAATCTACCGTCTCATAGACCGATTTCTACAGAACAACAACGTCGTCGACCGTCCACGTAGCGGCCGTCCCAGAGTGACGTCACAGCGCCAGGACCGTTACATCGTCCGAACTCACATGCGTGATCGGTTCGTACCAGCCACCACAACAGCCCGGCAGACAGTGGGAACCCACAACCGCCCCGTTTCCTACACCACGGTACGACGTCGTCTGATCGCCATCCATCTGAACTGTCGTCGACCGTACATTGGACAACGTCTCACACAGCGACACCGCCTTGCACGACACAACTGGGCTGTTCTGCATCGACAGTGGCGGAACCGACAGTGGCAGAACATCGTCTTCTCCGACGAAAGCCGCTACTGCTTAGATAGGGCCGACGGTCGTATGAGGGTGTGGAGGCGTCGAGGTGAGCGCTTCACAGATGCGTGTGTTATGGAGAGGGACCGTTGGGGAGGGCCTTCCGTCATGCTGTGGGGTGCCATATCCTGGGGACGTCGTGTACAACCTGTCATCTTCGACAACAACGGCCGAGGACGCGGCAGGGGCGTCACAGCACAGCGCTACATCGACGAAGTGCTCAGGCCTGTGGTGGTGCCTTTTTTCGCGGGTCACCGTCAGATGGTTTACCAGCACGACAACTCCAGGCCACACACGGCACGGGCCACCCAGGCATTCCTGGCACAGCACAACATCATCACAATGGACTGGCCAGCTTTAAGCCCGGATCTGAACCCCATCGAGCACTTGTGGGACGAGGTTCAGCGCATGATGAACCAACGCCCTGCTCCCGTGGTGACACAGCAGCAGCTCCGCCAGGCCGTCGTGGACACCTACAACAACGTGCCCAGGGCCTTCATCAGGAACCTCTTCCTCTCCATGGGTAGGAGGTGTGCGGCGGTCATGGCCAGCAATGGCGGACACACCCGCTATTAGTGGACATGTTTGAGTGGCATGTGACGCCATTGAAGAAGCGCCATGGCCTTGACATTTCAAATGACAATGCGACCTCGATTTTTAACATGTCAATAACATGAAATCTCATCTTTACGAATTGTTTAAGTTTTTCATAGAAACGATTATTTTAAGAACTTTGGGACGTATTTCAATGAGTGCACTCAAAACCTCCAATCTACGTATTCGCGTTTCTTTTGGAATTACAGATACAGATACAGATACAGATAGATAGATAGATATTATTCATAAGTCATTTGTAAATATTGTGAGATGATTTACACAAATATGGTGTATCCAAACGAGTAACTAATTTCAGCCATTTACAAACTTGAAACAATTGTTTTTTGGTGCCCAGGAACTTTTTCCGTGAATATTTTTTATCAGTACAGAAAAAATAAATTTACGTTTTTAATATTTGGTCGTCGTCTTTTTTTTTGCAGTTTAATTATCTTTTGTCGGCAGTTTCTACCAGTATTAGTATATGATTTGCTTTTCTGTTACATCCATAGGTGATGCATCTGTATGGAACCTACCGGCCTCGGTGGCGTCGTGGCAGGCCACGGGCCAAAGGCTGGTAGGTACTGGGTTCAGATCCCAGTCGACGCATGGGATTTTTAATCCAGATACCGACTCCAAACCCTGAGTGAGGCAAGGCTCAGTGGGTAGGTGTAAACCACTTGCACCGACCAGTGATCCATAACTGGTTCAACAAAGGCCATGGTTTGTGCTATCCTGCCTGTGGGAAGCGCAAATAAAAGATCCCTTGCTGCTAATCGGAAGAGTAGCCCATGTAGTGGCGACAGCGGGTTTCCTTTCAAAATCTGTGTGGTCCTTAACCATATGTCTGACGCCATATAACCGTAAATAAAATGTGTTGAGTGCGTCGTTAAATAAAACATTTCTTTCTTTCTTTCTGTGTGGAACCTGTAAATGTTTTGTTTTTCGTTTTGTTTTTCAGGATGATCAAGGTAGTTACATAGGACTGACTGCTTATGTTCTTACAGCCTTGATTGAAAACAAAGATCATGATGGATTCTTTGTGAGTGCTACTTTCTTTATTACTTGGGTGGTCATGGGCTTGGGAGTGGGTAGCTCAGTTATATAGTACATACATAGGATGTCGTGTGTCACGAAATCGATCGTGCTAAGTAGACTCATATCCTAAACATCTAACACGGGAGCGTGGTACTAAGGTGTGCACCACCACACACACACCTTATTTTGTTGTGTCCTGGTCCTCTTTCACAGAACATCATAAATTTACATATGCGACTAGCAGTTATACCGGGCATACATTTACAAGTGTTTGGCATCTATTTCACTCAGACATTTACATCATTACAGAAGATGACAAAAGAAAATGAAATAAGTGTACTTTTAACTATATTTGTTGTACTATAATAGTAATACAAATTGTGGTTTAGTCGTAGATGTACGTTTACGTGCAAAACTAGTCTTACCAAGTTTAGTGAAATTGGGCCATGGAAAATACACTATTTAGCAATAGATTTATTTATCGATATAGAAAACATGTAATATCTTGGTTGGTTTGGTGCTTCATGGAAGATTGTCATATTACAATACATGTCCAATAATGCAGGGAGATGGGATCTAGCTTAGTCGGTAGTGCGCTCACCTGAGGTGCTTCATGGAAGATTGTCATATTACAATACATCTTCAATACTGCAGGGAGATGGGATCTAGCTTAGTCGGTAGTGCGCTCACCTGAGGTGCTTCATGGAAGATTGTCATATTACAATACATCTTCAATACTGCAGGGAGATGGGATCTAGCTTAGTCGGTAGTGCGCTCACCTGAGGTGCTTCATGGAAGATTGTCATATTACAATACATCTTCAATACTGCAGGGAGATGGGATCTAGCTTAGTCGGTAGTGCGCTCACCTGAGGTGCTTCATGGAAGATTGTCATATTACAATACATCTTCAATACTGCAGGGAGATGGGATCTAGCTTAGTCGGTAGTGCGCTCACCTGAGGTGCTTTTGTATCAGGATCGAATCACCTCGGTGGTCTGGTTGGATATTTTTCCCGTCCTAACCAAATGTCCTGGTATATGATGTCCTGTTTGTGGAAAAGTGTATATAAAAAAAGATCTCTTGTTGCTAATTGAAAAAATGTAGCTGGTTTCCTTTGAAGATACAAGTAAGAATTACCAAATGTTTGACATACCATAGCCAATCGTTCATTAATCAATTTGCTCTAGTGGTGTTGTTAAAAAAAAACGTTTAACTTTTGAATACTGCAGATGCCCGTGTTAAATGTTGCGCTTGTAATTTTAACACAAATAAGGTATCTAATTTAATTGCAAGGCAGGTCTTTTGTTTTGTTTTTGTTTTGTGTTGCCTTCACGGAATTTTAGACAGCTATTATGTCTATCATCTAGTTGAATATAAAAGATTTTGTTTTTCGATTTATTAAGTGACAGAAATTATTTAGTAGTTGCAATGATTCTGGGGTTTGGGTTGGGTGTTTTTCTTGTTTCCTAAAAGTATTTTCACCTATGTTTTACACGGGACAAGAATAAACAAATAATGGTGCGTAAAATCTTAATCATGTGAACACGACTGTGTTAGTGTATTACAAGATGTCATGTGTATACTAATAAGTATGTCAAAAACTAGATCAGAAGTAATATTTCCTCATATAAATATTTAATTATTAAACAAACAAAAAATATATATATAGATATATAGATAGATAGATAGATTATTTCAGCTATCATAAACTCAACCGTAGAAGAGTTAAAATTGTTAATTTTAATTTTCCCCCGTGTTAAACCCAGGTGAAGAAAGAGGAGATAAGGAACGTGACGACCAAGGCCCTCCAGTATCTGGAGATGCACACACAGAATATCGAGAGCAACTACACACTGGCTCTATTAGCCTACACCCTGAGTCTGGCAGAGAGCTCACACGCTGGCAACGTGTTTGGAGAGGTCTTAACACGCGCAGTCCGCACGGGTAAGCGTTTCTGTGAGGTAGGAGTGGGATAGGGTCAAGAGCGGATCCAAGGGGAAGGACTGCTCATCTCTCTAAACCCAACCTGTCTGTGGGACCTGTGGGATGGTGCATATAAAAGATCCCTTGCTGCTAATCGAAAAGAAGTGGCGACAGCGGGTTACCTCTATCAATATATGTGTGGTTCTTAACCATATGTCTGACGCCATATAACCGTAAATAAAATGTGTTGAGTGCATCGTTAAATGAAACATTTCCTTTCCTTTTCCTCTAAAAAAAAATTAAACTGTGCCACCGGTCTCGGTGGTGTCGTGGTTAAGCCATCGAACAAAAGGCTGGTAGGTACTAGGTTCGCAGCCCGGTACCGGCTCCCACCCAGAGCGAAGTTTTAACGACTCAGTGGGTAGTTGTAAGACCACTACACACTCTTCTCTCTCTCTCCAACCACTAACAACTAACCACTAATCCACTGTCCTGGACAGACAGCCCAGATAGCTGAGATGTGTGCCCAAGACAGCGTGTTTGAACCGTAACTGGATATAAGCACACAAAAAGAAGGAAAACGAAAAACTGTGCCTTCTTTAACAATTTGTTTACAATTTGTTTACGAATGCCACACTTGTATTGGGGTGCTCTTTTCATGCGTTAGTTCATGTTCCCGTCAACAATAAAAAAACCCCACAAAAACAAACAAACAAAAAACAAATAAACAAAAAAATAAAAAACATAGCGTCTTTTATTAAGAGTCAATTTTCCCTCAAAATTTTAATTTCAGATGGCGGCAAAAGACACTGGATTCATATTGATAAATCAGACAAAGTCCCCATTTATCTAAGAGAAAATACAACTCCGACCCGAGCCAAGTCCATTGATATTCTCATTACGTCATACGTTCTGCTGACGTACGTGCAGCGTGGCGAGATCTCCCGGGGAACTGACGTCATGCAATGGATTACGTCACAGAGAAATCCACATGGTGGATTTGCCTCTTCGCAGGTACTAATTGATTTTCTTACACACACGTTATTTATGATAATGCATACTTGTTAACACGTGTACGTGTGTTAATAATTTCAAGGCATACAACTGGCTGCTCCTAGGTGATGGCCTGGGGCCTAATTAACTAAACTCTCGCAACTTTGCGATATCGCAGTGTAATTCTAAACGACGCACAGAGGATGCTTTGTTGTCTAGCAGAGCCTAACAGACTTTTGTGAATTAGGCCCCAGGTCACCAGTGCCATATATCCAATGAAAACCAACACGAGGAAAATCGACGTATAATTAACCTGACAAGCATGTGTCTGTGATACGTAAGTCAGCTACAAGTGCAAAGGGTTGTAAATATATTTTAGTCGAAAATTTGTTAAAATTTGCTTAAAACCTGTTTTTGAGGATATGTAAGAAATAGAATAATACATTCGTGTCCGTTAGATACCATTTATCTCACAACTCGTTGTATAAAAACGTATCAAACTCGCTTTCGCTCGTTAGATACATTTTAAAACAACTCGTTGTGAGATAAATGGTATCTAACGGCCACTCATGTATTATTCTCTATATCTTTAATCAAGAAAATAGTTATATTGCCAGCATTGTCATCTCTGTTTAATTAATTTGATAATAGAGCCGTAACTAGTAACAACAGGTACATGGTCCTTATTAATAAATTTTCTCTTATGTATTACGGAATCGAAAGTTGATCGGTTGGTGTCAACTGATTATAACCGATGATCGATGATGAAACTCCAACCGATTCCCAACACCACGTCGCACTTTACTCAAATGAACTAGCATTTGTTTCCATTTGTGAAGTAATATTTATGTTGCATTGTTTGGGTTTGATATTTCAGGACACGGTGGTGGCACTGGAAGCGTTGACGAAATTTGCTGCCGTCGCACGACCTACAAACTTCCAAATAAATGTCGCCATTACAGTTGGACAGCAGACGATAGAAATAAATATCGACGATAGCAATGCACTCGTGATCAACAGTTATGAGGTATTTGTGTCTGTGTTATTTTACATTTCGTAGTAATTAATAATTAATTTATAACTTTCTGTTGCATAAATGTGAAGCTAACTGACTTTCAGTCTCATAAAAGTGAAGCTAACTAACTTGTCATTTTACTCAAACTGCCAGCCATAGTGATTTATTTATTACGAGAGTAAATATATTAAATACTACACTCGTTTTCGTTAGATATTATTTTTACTAAATGAGCTTTCTCCGTATCTGAGCGAATAAAAGTGATGAATGTTCTGTATAAACCATATCTAATGAAAACGATTGTGGCATTTCATTTATTATCCACCTTCAAAGAATGTAAATGGTTTGGGGGGGGGGGGGGGGTGTGGGTTAATCTGTAAATTTCAGCATTTTGAGTTGGTATAACGGTTATTGCAGAAAAAGTGTTAGAATTACAAATACAGAAAATATGAAGAAAGAATACCCAGATATGGCTAAGAAAACACTATTCATTATACATATCATGGACGCAGATAAACTCTCTCATTAACCACAAACTAACAACTAACCATTAACATCTGTACCGGCCTTGGTGGTGTTGTGGTTAAGCCATCGGACATAAGGATGGTAGGTACTGGGTTCGCAGCCCGGTACCGGCTCCAACCCAGAGCGAATTCTGAAGGCTTCAATGGGCAGGCGTATGGCACTACACACTCTTCTCTGTCACTAACCACTAACCAACTAACAACTAACCCACTGTCCTGGACAGACAGCCCAGATAGCTGAGTTGTATGCCCAGGACAGCGTGCTTGAACCTTAATTGGATATAAGCACGAAAATAAGATGAAATGAAATGAAATTAACGACTCAATGGGTAGGTGTACGGCCACTACACCCTCTTTTCTCTCACTAACCACTAACAACTAACCCACTGTCCTCGACAGACAGCCCAGATAGCTGAGTTGTATGCCCAGGACAGCGTGCTTGAACCTTAATAAGCACGACATTAAGTTGAAATGAAAATGAACATCATGTTGCTGACAGACAGGCCAGCTAGAATGGATGTATTTTACAATATTATGGTTGTTTTGAGGGGGTACGGGGTGCTGTATAAAAACAGAAAAAGTGTAAACTGATCACGATATATTAGTAGATTTTTATAATCCATTATAGCATACTGCGTGCTGCCATAACTGAACACAATTTGTTTATAATTGTTTTGTTGTTTCTAGTATGAAGACATACCTAGGATAATCGACATTGTGTCAACAGGACGAGGCATGGCAGTAATTGAGGTAATAATCAAAATAAATATTCAACAAATTTATTTTAATTTTTTATTGTTGTTCCATCTGCCATCTTTGTTAAACGTCATTTGCACTTTGTTTTGTGCATAGATACAAGCTGGAATATTTTAATGTTTTTCAGTTGTAGGCAGTACGTTTTGGAAGGCAGGAAAACTGACGAAACACTCTTTGTCTCAAAAGGAAACAAAATTAATTCGTAGAGATTTTTATGTTTCAAACAGTTCAAAATCAAAAGCGTGACGTTTAAACTGAATTTTTTTTTGTTAATTCAAATAGAAACCTATGATTCCAAAGTAATTCAAACAAACGTGTCAACTAATTGCTGGATTGAGATAGTATTTTGTTTAATCTTTTAGAATATTCATTTATAAATAGTTTTCACATTTGTGGTATACCTTAATTACACAACTATAAAGACTCAACAAACAGGACTTCTTACTTAAAAGTCACACTCTAGTAAATAGACAATACGTTTGGTTAATCTACAAATCTGTAACACATTTGTGGTATATCTTAATTACACAACTATAAAGACTCAACAAACAGGACTTCTTACTTAAAAGTCACACTCTAGTAAATAGACAATACGTTTGGTTAATCTACACATCTGTAACACATTTGTGGTATACCTTAATTACACAACTATAAAGACTCAACAAACAGGACTTCTTACTTAAAAGTCACACTCTAGTAAATAGACAATACGTTTGGTTAATCTACAAATCTGTAACACATTTGTGGTATATCTTAATTACACAACTATAAAGACTCAACAAACAGGACTTCTTACTTAAAAGTCACACTCTAGTAAATAGACAATACGTTTGGTTAATCTACACATCTGTAACACATTTGTGGTATACCTTAATTGCACAACTATAAAGACTCAACAAACAGGACTTCTTACTTAAAAGTCACACTCTAGTAAATAGACAATACGTTTGGTTAATCTACAAATCTGTAACACATTTGTAGTATATCTTAATTACACAACTATAAAGACTCAACAAACAGGACTTCTTACTTAAAAGTCACACTCTAGTAAATAGGCAATACGTTTGGTTAATCTACAAATCTGTAACACATTTGTGGTATACCTTAATTACACAACTATAAAGACTCAAGAAACAGGACTTCTTACTTAAAAGTCACACTCTAGTAAATAGACAATACGTTTGGTTAATCTACAAATCTGTAACACATTTAGATAAAGGAAGGAAATGTTTTATTTAATGACGCACTCAACACATGTTATTTACGGTTATATGGCGTCGGCATTTGGATAAAGTTAAAACAGAGTGAAACAAGAGTGTGTGACATTGAAACGTGGAAATATACTTTAATATAGGCAAGAACTCGTCTCTGTAACCGTTACTTCTCAGAAATACTTGTTTGTTTTTTTAATATGAAAAATGCATTCTGTGGTATTAGAAACACCAAGATGACCCAAAACACTTTTGATGTTCGGAAATGGATAATTTAAACAATAAAATCTAAGTAATGTATGGTTTCAGTTATTAAAAAACGGCTTTAATAGTGAAAAATATGCCGTAGTGTTTAAAAACTAGGGTATGTCGCTTTAATACGTGACATATGTCGATGTGTACATCATATGCACGTACATAATAACATAGACAGACCTATCACGTGTAACTGTGTATACTAAGTAGAAATAGATAGATTGTTTTAACAGACTGGGCTGTATTTCTTTGTAGATTGGACTGTTTTATAACATTGAGAAGGAGGATTGGGGTGAATCGTCTTTTGAAGTGAACACCGTTCTCATCGACGACTACATTGACGGCTTTACCCTGATGACATGTTCCAAGTGAGTTTAGTTTCATATCATATCTGTTTTTCGCTGTCTGTTCTTCGAGCTGAAATATTTTTTTTATATATATATTCTTTATGATAATAAAAGCTTCGGTGATGACCAGGCTGGGCTTCGTGGTATATGAGCATACTAAAGTATAACGCACGCGCATATGAAATGGCCAATTATCGCAAACTTGCGTGTACACAGAGCTTTACCTAGCACGAGGATTAGGGAGCAGTTATACCACCATCCCTACTCCTACCCCCCAACAAAAAGTGGTCTTATTGTTTAAAAGTGATGTTTGTTTAGTTGAAGGAGATCTTACCATATATCATTGTGTCATTATTTGTGTCATTGTGTCATCTTTGCTGTCAGATGTATGGGTGACGGACAGACGGGAATTGAAATATATAGTGATATCATATAATGATCTTTGCTGTCAGATATATGGGTGAGGGACAGACGAGGATTGAAATATAGTGATATCATATAATGATCTTTGCTGTCAGGTATCTGGGTGAGGGACAGACGAGGATTGAAATATAGTGATATCATATAATGATCTTTGCTGTCAGGTATCTGGGTGAGGGACAGACGAGGATTGAATTATAGTGATATCATATAATGATCTTTGCTGTCAGATATCTGGGTGAGGGACAGACTGGGATTGAAATATAGTGATATCATATAATGATCTTTGCTGTCAGGTATCTAGGTGAGGGACAGATGGGGATTGAAATATAGTGATATCATATAATGAACTTTGCTGTCAGGTATCTAGGTGAGGGACAGACGGGGATTGAAATATAGTGATATCATATAATGATCTTTGCTGTCAGGTATCTAGGTGATGGACAGACTGGGATTGAAATATAGAGATATCATATAATGATCTTTGCTGTCAGATATATGGGTGAGGGACAGACGAGGATTGAAATATAGTGATATCATATAATGATCTTTGCTGTCAGGTATCTGGGTGAGGGACAGACGAGGATTGAAATATAGTGATATCATATAATGATCTTTGCTGTCAGGTATCTGGGTGAGGGACAGACGAGGATTGAATTATAGTGATATCATATAATGATCTTTGCTGTCAGATATCTGGGTGAGGGACAGACTGGGATTGAAATATAGTGATATCATATAATGATCTTTGCTGTCAGGTATCTAGGTGAGGGACAGATGGGGATTGAAATATAGTGATATCATATAATGAACTTTGCTGTCAGGTATCTAGGTGAGGGACAGACGGGGATTGAAATATAGTGATATCATATAATGATCTTTGCTGTCAGGTATCTAGGTGATGGACAGACTGGGATTGAAATATAGAGATATCATATAATGATCTTTGCTGTCAGGTATCTAGGTGATGGACAGACTGGGATTGAAATATAGTGATATCATATAATGATCTTTGCTGTCAGGTATCTAGGTGATGGACAGACGAGGATTGAAATATAGTGATATCATATAATGATTTTTGCTGTCAGGTATCTGGGTGAGGGACAGACTGGGATTGAAATATAGTGATATCATATAATGATCTTTGCTGTCAGATATCTGGGTGAGGAACAGACGGGGATTGAAATATAGTGATATCATATAATGATCTTTGCTGTCAGGTATCTAGGTGAGGGACAGACGGGGATTGAAATATAGTGATATCATATAATGATCTTTGCTGTCAGGTATCTAGGTGATGGACAGACTGGGATTGAAATATAGTGATATCATATAATGATCTTTGCTGTCAGGTATCTAGGTGATGGACAGACTGGGATTGAAATATAGTGATATCATATACTGATCTTTGCTGTCAGGTATCTGGGTGAGGGACAGACGAGGATTGAAATATAGTGATATCATATACTGATCTTTGCTGTCAGGTATCTGGGTGAGGGACAGACGAGGATTGAAATATAGTGATATCATATACTGATCTTTGCTGTCAGGTATCTAGGTGAGGGACAGACTGGGATTGAAATATAGTGATATCATATACTGATCTTTGCTGTCAGGTATCTAGGTGAGGGACAGACTGGGATTGACATATAGTGATATCATATACTGATCTTTGCTGTCAGGTATCTGGGTGAGGGACAGACTGGGATTGAAATATAGTGATATCATATACTGATCTTTGCTGTCAGGTATCTGGGTGAGGGACAGACTGGGATTGAAATATAGTGATATCATATACTGATCTTTGCTGTCAGGTATCTGGGTGAGGGACAGACTGGGATTGAAATATAGTGATATCATATAATGATCTTTGCTGTCAGATATCTGGGTGAGGAACAGACTGGGATTGAAATATAGTGATATCATATAATGATCTTTGCTGTCAGGTATATGGGTGAGGGACAGACGAGGATTGACATATAGTGATATCATATAATGATCTTTGCTGTCAGGTATTTAGGTGAGGGACAGACTGGGATTGAAATATAGTGATATCATATAATGATCTTTGCTGTCAGATATATGGGTGAGGGACAGACGAGGATTGAAATATAGTGATATCATATAATGATCTTTGCTGTCAGGTATCTAGGTGAGGGACAGACGGGGATTGAAATATAGTGATATCATATAATGATCTTTGCTGTCAGGTATCTAGGTGAGGGACAGACGGGGATTGAAATATAGTGATATCATATAATGATCTTTGCTGTCAGGTATCTAGGTGAGGGACAGACTGGGATTGAAATATAGTGATATCATATACTGATCTTTGCTGTCAGGTATCTAGGTGATGGACAGACTGGGATTTTAATATAGTGATATCATATAATGATCTTTGCTGTCAGATATCTGGGTGAGGAACAGACGGGGATTGAAATATAGTGATATCATATAATGATCTTTGCTGTCAGATATATGGGTGAGGGACAGACGAGGATTGAAATATAGTGATATCATATAATGATCTTTGCTGTCAGGTATCTAGGTGAGGGACAGACTGGGATTCAAATATAGTGATATCATATACTGATCTTTGCTGTCAGGTATCTGGGTGAGGGACAGACTGGGATTGAAATATAGTGATATCATATAATGATCTTTGCTGTCAGATATCTGGGTGAGGAACAGACTGGGATTGAAATATAGTGATATCATATAATGATCTTTGCTGTCAGGTATATGGGTGAGGGACAGACGAGGATTGACATATAGTGATATCATATAATGATCTTTGCTGTCAGGTATTTAGGTGAGGGACAGACTGGGATTGAAATATAGTGATATCATATAATGATCTTTGCTGTCAGATATATGGGTGAGGAATAGACGGGGATTGAAATATAGTGATATCATATAATGATCTTTGCTGTCAGATATATGGGTGAGGGACAGACGAGGATTGAAATATAGTGATATCATATAATGATCTTTGCTGTCAGGTATCTAGGTGAGGGACAGACTGGGATTGAAATATAGTGATATCATATAATGATCTTTGCTGTCAGATATATGGGTGAGGGACAGACGAGGATTGAAATATAGTGATATCATATAATGATCTTTGCTGTCAGGTATCTAGGTGAGGGACAGACGGGGATTGAAATATAGTGATATCATATAATGATCTTTGCTGTCAGGTATCTAGGTGAGGGACAGACGGGGATTGAAATATAGTGATATCATATAATGATCTTTGCTGTCAGGTATCTAGGTGAGGGACAGACTGGGATTGAAATATAGTGATATCATATACTGATCTTTGCTGTCAGGTATCTAGGTGATGGACAGACTGGGATTGAAATATAGTGATATCATATACTGATCTTTGCTGTCAGGTATCTAAGTGAGGGACAGACGAGGATTGAAATATAGTGATATCATATAATGATCTTTGCTGTCAGGTATCTGGGTGAGGGACAGACTGGGATTTTAATATAGTGATATCATATAATGATCTTTGCTGTCAGATATCTGGGTGAGGAACAGACGGGGATTGAAATATAGTGATATCATATAATGATCTTTGCTGTCAGATATATGGGTGAGGGACAGACGAGGATTGAAATATAGTGATATCATATAATGATCTTTGCTGTCAGGTATCTAGGTGAGGGACAGACTGGGATTGAAATATAGTGATATCATATACTGATCTTTGCTGTCAGGTATCTGGGTGAGGGACAGACTGGGATTGAAATATAGTGATATCATATAATGATCTTTGCTGTCAGATATCTGGGTGAGGAACAGACTGGGATTGAAATATAGTGATATCATATAATGATCTTTGCTGTCAGGTATCTGGGTGAGGGACAGACGAGGATTGAAATATAGTGATATCATATAATGATCTTTGCTGTCAGATATCTGGGTGAGGGACAGACTGGGATTTTAATATAGTGATATCATATAATGATCTTTGCTGTCAGGTATCTGGGTGAGGGACAGACTGGGATTTTAATATAGTGATATCATATAATGATCTTTGCTGTCAGGTATTTAAATGAGGGACAGACGAGGATTGAAATATAGTGATATCATATAATGATCTTTGCTGTCAGGTATCTGGGTGAGGGACAGACTGGGATTTTAATATAGTGATATCATATAATGATCTTTGCTGTCAGATATCTGGGTGAGGAAGAGACGGGGATTGAAATATAGTGATATCATATAATGATCTTTGCTGTCAGATATATGGGTGAGGGACAGACGGGGATTGAAATATAGTGATATCATATACTGATTTTTGCTGTCAGGTATCTGGGTGAGGGACAGACTGGGATTGAAATATAGTGATATCATATAATGATCTTTGCTGTCAGGTATCTGGGTGAGGGACAGACGAGGATTGAAATATACTGATATCATATAATGATCTTTGCTGTCAGATATCTGGGCGAGGGACAGACTGGGATGTGTATTCAGGAGATTCAGATACCCTCAGGTTTCGTGGCCGATCTCACGAGCCCTGGAAACATTGCAGGCTTGAAGAGACTCGAACAAAGAGGGTCTGATGTGGTCGCCTACTTCGACCAGGTAACTCCCTTTTTGTTTTGTTTTCATTCCATTTGTTTTGGTTATGGGCTTTTTTGTTCAATATTTTTGTTGCTTGTTGTTTTTGTCGTGGTTTTTAATCATTATTAAAAAAATATATTATTATTATAATATTTGTTTTGGGGGGTGTCTTTCTTTTTTCTTTATATATGAGAGTGTATATGAGAGAGAGAGAGAGTGAGAGAGAGAGAGAGAGAGACAGAGAGAGAGAGAGAGAGAGAGAGAGAGAGAGAGAGAGAGAGAGAGAGAGTGTGTGTGTGTGTGTGTGTGTGTGTGTGTGTGTCTGTCTGTCTCTCTGTCACCACAACTGGTCAAATGCCGTGGTATGTGCTTCCCTGTCTGTAGGAAAGTGCATATAAAAGATCTCTTGCTGCATTAGGAAAATCTACCAGGTTTCCTCAGTTGACTATGTGTCAGAATTACCAAATGTTTGACTTCCAATAGCTGATGATAAATTAACCAATGTGCTTTAGTGGTGTCGTTAATCAATTTTATTTGCTTTACTGTTGCTCGTTCTAAGGAATTTTCTTTATTGGGTCCAAGGTATGTACTACCCTGTTTCTGGGATGGTGCATATGAAAGATCCCTTGCTACTAATCGGAAAGAGTAGCCCATGAAGTGGCGACAGCGGGTTTCTTCTCTCAATATCTGTGTAGTATTTAACCATATGTCTGACGCCATATAACCGTAAATAAAATGTGTTGAATGCGTCGTTAAATAAAACATGTGTTTGTCTTTGTTTTATTGGATCCAACGCAAGTGGTGCATTTTACATCTTTGTCTACGCGTTATTTGATTGTTATCACTGTGTATTTCAGATTGGAAAGACCTCCACCTGTATGAAGTTGGCGTGTTCCAGAACCAGCATGGTGGCCAAAGCACAGCGCTACCACGTTACTGTGCAGGCGTACTATGACCCCAGTACGTATTATGCTATGTTTATTGAGGACAGCGTGTAGTTCACGTGGTAGAGTGCTCGACTGAGGTCTGAGGTGTCATTTGTCATAGGATCAATCGGGGTGGGGGGGGGGGGGGTCCCTATATCACGGGGGCGGGACGTAGTTCAGTGGTACAGCCCTTTCTATTTCTCGTTCCAGCCAGTGCTCCACAATAGGTGTAACAAAGGCCGTGGTATGTACTATCCTGCTTGTGGAATGGTGCATATAAAA
Organism: Gigantopelta aegis; assembly: GCF_016097555.1. NCBI lineage: Eukaryota > Metazoa > Mollusca > Gastropoda > Neomphalida > Peltospiridae > Gigantopelta > Gigantopelta aegis. The sequence continues at coordinate 53,889,307 of NC_054704.1, forward strand.
GCTCCCTTGCTGCTAATCGAAAAGAGTAGCCCATGAAGTGGCCACCGCAGTTTTCCTCTCTCAATATCTGTGTGGTCCTCAACCATATGTTTAACACTATATAACCGTAAACAAAATGTGTTGAGTGCGTCGTTAAATAAAACATGTCCTTCCTTCCCTACAATATCCTGTGCTCTGCAACTATTGAACGTCTGTGTTACTGTTTGAAAAATGTTGATGTGTTATTACAGAAACATTTACTTCTTATTTTCATCATCTAACATTGCAACATTCATTAGATATTATATTTATATTATATAGCTATATAATTTATATTTAATATACTTTTTTTCTAATTTGGAGCTGTTTTAATAATATTATATATTAGGCTGTTGCATATTTTGCTATATAATACACGTGGCGTGAGGAACTATTAGCTGTACATAAAGTTGGAAGAACTAGTTATACATTATTTTATTTCAGACAAAATCCAAACAGTTTCCTATCAGCCACGAAAGCTGAGAGATTCAACAGTATGTGATTTGTGTGAGAATTGTCCGGAATGTGCTATGGTAAGGGGAAACCTTTTATTAAAACAGAACGTAAAGAAATGTGATAATGATGTGTAAACTTTTGGCAAAATTTCACTGATGTTAGATGAGGGGATGATACTTAACAGAATATGCTTGTCTCTGTTTTCATCCCCCCCCCCCCCCCCTCATATTTATATAATATTTAACAAAAGACATAACTGGCATATTATTGATTTACGGTAATACTTTCTCATTAAATATGCCTGCATGTCAACCGTGCAATTAAGAAAATGTATATGGAAAAAAACATGCTGTCCAAAAAAAATGAATATTGTCCACAGCAAAATCTCTACTTTATTGCCGAATGCCGTAGGAAATTGCAGTGGTTGGTCTGTACATGCTTGTGTCCGTGCGTCCATGTATGTGTACTAAAAGGCAAAAGTTATTGTGACATGGATTGTTTGGAGTAATAAATTTGTTAGTGGATTTATGGATGTAAACCAGAGAAAATGTGCATGAAACAGCTCGAAGAAATGCAACCAAGCAGTTGTTGCAGCGATTGCATGCTTTGTGCAAGAAACATGGAATATTCGGGAGAAATCCTGTCCATTGTTCACCATAAAAGGCCAGATATTCAGTCGCAAATCATTGCCACTCTGTCCAGAAGTCAGAAAAACACCATTAGTGAACTGATTGATGCAATTTCGTCATGCCACGCCTCAGTGAAAATGATAGATGGCGAGTCATAGCGATGCTTGAATCTGGGACCTCGCAGCGTGACGTCGCATGTCAATTCAACGTCCACAGAAACACCATATGGCACTTATGGCAACGATATCAACAAAACAACCAGATCAGGGACCGTCCCCGTAGCGGCCGACCACCCGTGACAACCACTCACCAAGACATATGGATCCTAACCACGCATCTGCGAAACAGGCATTCCCAGGAACTTTCTCCGGCGTTTAGTGGCCTCAATGAGACGACGGTGCCAGGCCTGTATCAATGCTCAAGATGGACACACTCGCTGTTGACTGTGTGAACGTCGCTCTGGACCCCCTCTAGTGATATGGCTCATTAGCATATGGCAGGTTCGCCCTTTTCATGGACTATTGCTCGTTTCCATACCTTCGGACATTTCTCTTTCCATGTTATAACGTTTCATACACGGCAGTAAAAACTTATCATCAATTATTTTTGTCTTTTGTATGTCACAATAACTTTTGCCTTTTAGTATACTTAGACATACATATACGTGCGTACCTGTACGCTTGTTTGCTTATATGTTTGTATCCCGTTATATTTTACTACTAATTTACTGAAGTACTTAATTAACCTTTCGTTGTGTTGCAGGTAAAATGAGAAATCTTTCCCTGGAACTGCACATCTATTTCTACAAATACTGTCAATGAATTAGCGGACCTTTCTTCTTTATTTCTCCTAGTAATGTTCCTGTTAATTGCAATCGCATTAATCAAGAATTTCTCGCTTGGATCATTTCACCAATTAATTGAGTATAAATGTTACTAACGAGAATTAGGCCAATATAAATTAACTGCAAGATTTTCAATAAAACATTTCTTATTAAATGTGCGTGGAAGGTTTATATTTTCAGAACATTAGAAATATCGGACATTGCGTTAAAAAAATGGCCTATAAAAAATGACTTATACAAAAACAAATGTCTCATAAAAAAAATGGGCGTGGGCCTTTATCCTCGGAGCGGGCGGGATGAAATCTTTGTTTTATTTTATAATGGCCTTACCGAATAAAATACAGGGTTACCTTTCTTCTAATTTTGTGATGCACAAATGATAATTGATACTATTGGAAATATATATATACATTTTAATTGTTTCGTCCCACAGAAAAAACATATACCTCCAATCTGTGTACATTTTAAGCGAGTATTCATCGAATCACTTATCGGTTTGACAGATTATCAGTAACAAACGTTTGTCCAATTCCCAACACTTTTCAACCTGAAATATAGTTAAACACGTCATACAGCCACTTGGCTTAGTATAATCACAGATATACATAATACGTATATATTGGTGGGAATGCAAAATAAGGTAATAAATTAAATTTGGGCTACAATTCTATGTGTTCCCTTATCGCTTGCTATCGGTAGGCTATGTAGAATAGGGATAAATTTCAGGCAATTGACCTTTTTAGGCAGGTGCCTGCTTAGTGCAAGACAATTAGTATTGTATTTCATTATTTGGTTGAACAGTAAGGTGCCCTTCCAAGACAGGTGGTAGTTTAATGGAGTCCGTTTCTGAACAATATAATGATTTGGGACACCAGTAATTTTCCCTCTCAAAATAGGTGGCTGCTATAATTAGTGATTTAAAGACGCAGACCCTAGTTTCAGCCCGTGAAAATAGACACTAAGTTTAGTTAAATCTACGAAGTTATACCACATTTGGATACGTTTACAGCAGAGTGAAACCAGAGTCAATGACGTTCACAGGATTAAATACCCTAAAAACAGACTAAAACTTCACTCCATAATCGTTTCTTTTCAGACGCACGTGCGTTTTTAAAAATATGAAACATGCATTTTGTGATATTAAAAACACCAGAAACATTTCGATGTATGGAAATGGATAATCTAAACAATAAAATCTTAGTAATGGCTGATTTTAGTTATTAAAAACAGCTCTATTTGGGGAAAAATAATTAAAATATCTAAGAGTTTAAAAAAACTAGGGTCTATCACTTTAAAAGGACAGACACTAGTTTTTAAACACTAAGGTATATTTTTCACCCAGACCCAGTTTGGTTAATTTACAAACCTGTATCAAATTAGGATGCAACAGAGTGAAATAACAGTCTGTGATGTAAAAATACCCTTAAAAATAGACTAAAATGTGGCTACATAACTACTTTTCAAACGCACGTGCATTTTTAAAAATATGAAAAATGCATCTTGTGATATTAGAAACGCCAGGATGACCAGAAACACTTCTGATGGATAATCTAAACAATAAAATCTTAGTAATGGCTGATTTCAGTTATTAAAAACGGCTCTAATTATATATTTTTTTAAAAACCCATATGTTTTAGTGTTTAAAAACTAGTGTTTGTCACTTTCATAACTATTTTCTGTCATATTGTTGTACTTGAATACCGTGGTAACTGTTCATTCGAGGTTTTACATTTAAAGACATTTTGGTGTAATAAAGAAAGTTTGTTTTGTTTAACGGCACCACTGGAGCACATTGATTAATTAGTCATCGGCTATTGGATGTCATACATTTGGTAATTCTGACTTGTAGTCGCCAGAGGAAACTCGCTGCAATTTTCCTTATGCAGCAAGGGATTTTTTATACGCACTTTCCCACAGACAGGAAAGCACATACCACGGCCTTTGTCCAGGTGTGGTGCACTGGTTGGAACGAGAGAAAACCCAATCAGCTGAATGGATCTACCGAGGTGATTTGATTCTGCGACACAAGCACCTCAAGCGAGAACTCAACCTGAGCTAAATCCCGCCCTTTTTTCGTGTGATAAGGTTGCACATTAGTACATGACATAAGTAAATATGTTTGTGTGTTAGTAGTTCACATCATTACTTATATTGTATGTGATGTATTTTTACTATTACAGACAATAAAATAATTATATTCTGAATGCCCGTATTGTACAGTTATTTGTTGTTCATAAAGAAAACGCGACTGGTTGATTTTGTACAGACAGACAGACAGATTATAACACATTCAATAATTTAGTTATGATGCACAATGTGCGTAAGTTACACACATACAAAAGCTTATGTGTTTACAAAATAATAATACATTACATAAATCAAAGACGAGTCAACGGCCTCGGTGGCCCAGTGGTTAAGCTATCGGACTACAGGTTAGTAGGTACAGGGTTCGCAGCTCAGTGGGTAGGTGTAAGGCAACTATACCTTCTTCTCTCTCACTAACGACTAACCAACTAAAAACTAACCCACTGTCCTGGACAGACAGCCCAGATAGCTGAGGTGTGTGTCCAGGACAGCTTGTTTGAACCTTAATTGGATATAAGCACTAAAATAAGTTGAAAGCAATCAAAGACGAATCCAGAATTTAATAATTATAGCCATCTTCATGAGGAAAACACACATTGTTATATGAATCGTGTAACGTCATGCATAGTAGCAGTCACAAGCTTGATAAAACTTCCCCTGGATTCTGTCTTGTGCATAGGTATGATTTAAAACAAAAATTTACATTCAGGTTGGCATTGCCTTTAATGTTATATATTACATCAGCCTTAATTCACAATAGACTCTTTTAGAAGATGATCTTCACTTCATCAAAGGGCTCCTGGCTCCCAAGTTCCAATTGCTGCACCGACTGGAATCGAAGGGCGTGGTTGCATGCCTGAGTTGTCTGACAATAGAGCCGTATCTTGTAATTCGTTTCCAGTACGGTTATCGTGACGTTGAGGTATGACCTCGAGCTGGTCACGACACCTTGCCCTTGCTGTTGCCACTTTCCATCCTGTCCTTGACTACAGGTGTACTTTGTTTGACTGGTTTCTGAAAACATCGACAATGTTAGTTGAAAAACGGTGTCCTCATTTCCTGTTATCAAATGTAACTCGCAGGTTTGTCGATTCGTCATTGGTCCAGAAAAATAAATTACTGAACCAACTTTAAGTCGTTGACTTCCAAAGTTGAGTTTTATTAAACTTGATGGACAATCCCAGACCTCTTCGTAACATCTGTCGTTGATGGAACTCCAAGATCCATTATTGAAGCAGATAATTGAGTCGCTATTGGTTCCTGGAGAAGACAAAGCACAGTTCATAGAGTCAAACCAAGATGGGTATTGTTGATAGTATTTAACAAATGCATCTGGAATTTGTTCTGGAGGTGGACATGGTTCAACTTTGTTTAATTCAGAAGACCTTTTAAAGACAAAACTATATTCGTTTTGCGACGTTTGAGAGTCGATAAGAAACTTGTTCCATCTCGGCACCGAGTTGGACTTGTCCAAAGAAGCGTTTGTCTGAAGGTCTGTAGACGATCCGTAGTAACACACAAAGGCAGTTCCGTTGAACGTGAAATGACTACAGTCAGGTAGTCGTATACAATTAACAGCACACTGAATCAGACTTTGACGGCCTTTGTCCGTCTGTGCAGACGTCTGGTGCGTCGCGGACAGAAATGAAATCAATCCTAATGAAAAGAAGCATGGTTGTGTGCACGTGCAGCTGAAAGCAAACAACAGCAGTACAGGTGGTTTCATTCTTCACCTGAGTCTGGCTATATGAACTCGTTGGTGGTCTGAATAACCGTCTGCGAGATTTGTTTGAACACATTAACTACTAGATCAATTTCGTTTTCTATGTCTTATTAATGTGCTTTAATATGGCTTCTCAAATTGAAGAACATCTGATTTGTTGATACGATGAATGATGTCCATTTAGATCAGTCTGGTGTACGCCCAGACGGCGTCAATAATAAATGAGGATATAACCGTCAGGGATCAGGTTGTATGTTGATTTAATTACCGTGAACACGACACGTATACAACACTTAAAATTGACCTTTAAAAAACTTGATGTACTATTGACGTTTTCACAACTTTAGATCCTGAACTTTTAATGCCTGCTCGATGTCTTTTTTTTGTTTGTTGCCAAAACCAATAAGTTTCATATATTGTTCACAATCTAAAATGTCCAAAGTATAGATATTTCGAATTTAAACGGTTCTATTTTTTGTTCTTGTACCATAACGTATTTTAAATTCCGATACCGTTTAAAGACAGAATAATTAAAGTTGAATAAAATGTATAATGTTCAAATGCGAGGCATCAAAGGCTAACTGAATCGCTTCCAAGAGTTCGGATAGCAAGAAAAGGTAGAAGAACATATTTGCCCTCCCTCTCCCAATTGCTGGAGCAAATCCTCAAATTCGGGCAAAAGCGATAGAGATATTCGAACAAAATTAGCTGCCCTGAAACGTTTTGACCATTCTACACACAATATTAGTTGTACTCTCTCTCTCTCTCTCTCTCTCTCTCTCTCTCTCTCTCTCTCTCTCTCTCTCTCTCTCTCTCTCTCTCTCTCTCTCTCTCTCTACAAAAACGCCACCTCTATTTAAAAACAATGTTTATTGCCCACACCAACTTCTTATATCATAGACCGTAAATCAAATGTACTTCATCAACATTTCGAGAAATAACGTTTTCTGTGAACTTGTTCGCGCGATTTCTGTCTACTTTCTTTGAGAAAGTTAAAAGTTTTGTTTTGTTTAATATAACGTCATTTGCTAATTGTGGCACGTAGCCTTCAGAGGTAACCCGCAATATTTTCCTTTACCAGCAAGCGATCTTTTAAATGTACTTCTCCCACAGAGACAAGATAGCACATACCATGGCCTTTGATACTCCGTTTCAACTCGATTTTTCATTGAGCTATTAAACTCACTCAGGTGGGAGTGGGAACTGAATATTTATGATCCTCGAAGCCTATGGCTAAGTACTATGTCAATGCGGCGCTACGCTTGCAACTTGACGATTAGCATGGTCCCGTTTATTCTCTTAAACCCCGTTCTCACTTGAACGATTTTCTACGCGAATTCCGTGCGACCACCAAATCGTACAGGGCGTGCGGGAGTCGTACGGCAGTATGTTGATGATTCGCACACGTTGTAGGGGTGTCGTGTGTATTTCGGACATGTCGCATGCCGGTGCGACATTTTTCAAATGTTTAAAATTACCGTACGGCTGTCTCTAGGTTCGCACAGTTCGCATTGGTCGCATAGAGGTTGTAGATAAATCGTACGGCAGTCTGATAGGTCGCATAGGAGTCTGAAGGGAGCCGATCCGTGCGACTCCCAGCGGACCCCTTGCGACTCCGGTGCGACATCCATCAGACTGCCGTGCAACTGCCGTGCAACCTGTACCAATCTCATGCGAGCCCGGTACAGAAAGGCAGTCGCATGGCAGTTTCACAAGTGAGACTGCGCGGGGGAAAAAACTAGGTAATTCGTATAGGAATCGCACGGCTGTACGATGTTTTAGTCGCACTGCAGTTGTACAAAAAATCGTTCAAGGATTTGTTTCCTTGTTTTTGTAGTATTTGTTTCGGGCTTTTTTTGTACATAAATAGTACATTTAATAAAAGCTATTAATTAAAAAAAAGTTAAATATAGAATGAATACCCTATCATATATAATTCATTCAATATTAATTAATTGTTATTTGAATATGATAATCAATAATTTCTTGATCAACTTCCCGTACCTAACAAATGTCTCTGTCCAACAATAGGCATAGCTGGATAATATTAAAAATTAAAAACATTAATTACTGAATACAATGTGTTCTGTCTGGTTCGTCTCGGCAGATGTGGCTCAGTAGTTGAGTATCAATAGGTTGACCTTCTGAAATAATGTTCATTTCAATCACTTGCACTGAATTAATACAGACGGACCGGCCTCGGTGGCGTCGTGGCAGGCTATCGGTCTACAGGCTGGTAGGTACTGGGTTCGGATCCCAGTCGAGGCATGGGATTTTTTAATCCAGATACCGACTCCAAACCTTGAGTGAGTGCTCCGCAAGGCTCAATGGGTAGGTGTAAACCACTTGCACCGACCAGTGATCCATAACTGGTTCAACAAAGGCCATGGTTTGTGCTATCCTGCCTGTGGGAAGCGCAAATAAAAGATCCCTTGCTGCTAATCGGAAGAGTAGCCCATGTAATGGCGACAGCGGGTTTCCTCTCAAAATCTGTGTGGTTCTTAACCATATGTCTGACGCCATATAACCGTAAATAAAATGTGTTGAGTGCGTCGTTAAATAAAACATTTCTTTCTTTCTTTCTTTAATACAGACGGGTGGGACGTAGCCCAGTGGTAAAGCGTTCGCTTGATGCGCGGTCGGTCTAGGATCGATCCCCGTCGGTGGACCTATTGGGCTATTTCTCGTTCCAGCCAGTGCTCCACAAATGGTGTAACAAAGGCTGTGGTATATGCTATCCTGTCTGTGGGATGGTGTATATAAAATATCTCTCGCTGCTAATCGAAAAGAGTAGCCCATGAAGTGACGACGGCGGGTTTCCTCTCTCAATATCTGTTTGGTCCTTAACCATATGTCTGACGCCATATAACCGTAAATAAAATGTGTTGAGTGCTTCATTAAATAAAACATTTTCTTTTTGTTTGTTTTGTTTTGTTTGGGTTTGTTTTGTTGTGTGGGGTTTTTTTTTGGGGGGGGTGTTCAATGATGGTGTTTTTGTTTTGGATTTTTGTTTTGTTTTGGGGGTTTTCCTGGTTTGGGCCACGAAAGAAAACAATCCATTATCTGCGTTGAGAGTATTTGATAACTATTATTTTTTTCACCTGTGACATTATTACAAGTTTCTTTTTTTTAAATCATCCATGATAAACATGTGTGTGGCACAGATAGCCACAAGAGACAAGCACCTGTCGCGGTTGGAGAGACAGGGACTGGGATGTGGAGGTGGACAGCGAAAGAAGTTGAAAGATAGGAGAAGAAAAGGGGGCAGTGGGATAAAAATAAAAAAATAAAAAAAATAAACCCCGATGTATATTAACTTTTATTAGTTAACAAGCTTATAACATTAAAGCTACATTTATTCATTTCAACTTATTTTCGTGCTTATATCCAGTTAAGGTTTGAGCACGCTGTCCTGGGCACACACCTCAGCTATATGGGCTAGCTGTCCAGGACAGTGGGTTAGTTGTTAATGGTTAGTGAGAGAGAAGAGGGTGTAGTGGCCTTACACCTACCCATTGAGCCCTTAAGAACTCGTTCTGGGTTGGAGCCGGTACCGGGCTGCGAACCCTGTACCTAAAAGCCTGTGCGCCACCGAGGCCGGTTTAAAGCTACAATGTACAAACCGTATTGTACTTGTTGCAGATTTTGTTTCAAAATTTGTTCAACAACACGCACTTAGTGTAAAACAAGAATACAAATATAAATACATAACTAACATACCTAAAAAGAAAACACATAAACAGTATATCTTTATTATGCAAAACAATGCGTACAGGACAGTTAAACAAAAATAAGTAGAACAAGAAACTTTCATATATTTAATATAATTAGAAATTTAAAAACAAAATATAGTTAACAAAGTTTAATGAGGTCTGGTGGTATAATATTCTTGCACACTATAAACTCGTGCAATAAACAACGTGGTAAAACAACTGGCATGTTGTTCTGAATAAGCATTAAATAGCCAAAATATTTTAACGACTAGGGTAGGAGATTTTAATAATGATACATCACACACATAACACAGTATACCTTTCGTTTTGAAATTTTCCATGTGCGTGGTTTTTGGCGCGGTGCGGGCGTGGAAAGCGGGAAATGGAAGCATTAAAAAAGCGACATTGTTATCAACAGCACTGTTTTCATAAGAGCGACGTTGCACTAGCGTTGTAGTTTTTACAAAAGCAACTATACAACCAAAGCCCAACCTTGTATTTGATACTAAAACAAAACACAACAAAACGTCATACACATTTAGATTTAAGCTTTCAAGTGAAGCGGCATAGCCAACGAATTGTGCTAATCTGGATACAAGCGTGTTATCATTAAACAAGGCAAACTGTAACCCTTAGGTCTGGTTAGTACCCAAGAACTGTATTCCCGTGATGTCATTAAACAAGGCAAACTCTAACCCTTAGAAATATCCAAGAACTGTATTCCCGTGATGTCATTAAACAAGGCAAACTCTAACCCTTAGAAATATCCAAGAACTGTGTTCACGTGTTGTCATTAAACAAGGCAAACTCTAAACCTTAGAGGTACCCAAGAACTGTTCCAGTGTTGTCATTAAACAAGGCAAATAGTTATATAGGATTGCAAACGAATCACTACGCATTTTTACATTGATTATGGGTAGAGTGATGAAAATACTTGGCCAGGCCAGTTCATTTTGCAAGAATATCTCTATCGTTTTAGCCCGAATTTAATTATTTGCTCCAGCACTGAGGAGGGAAGTGGATTGGAGTTTCCCTTGTTTTTCCTGGTATACATTCTTTAGAGTTTGCCTTGTTTAATGCCATCAAGGGAACACAGTTCTTGTGTACCTCTAAGCTTTAGAGTTTGCATTGTTTAATGACATCACGGGAACACAGTTTTTGGGGATTTCTAAGGGTTAGTTTGCCTTGTTTAACGACATCACGGGAACAGTTCTTGGGTACCTCTATGGGTTAGAGTTTGCCTTGTTTAACGACATCACGGGAACGGTTCTTGGGTACCTCTAAGGGTTAGAGTTTGCCTTCTTTAAGACATCACGGGAACACAGTTCTTAGGTAACTCTAAGGGTTAGAGTTTCCCTTCTTTAACGACATCACGGGAACACAGTTTTTTGGGTACCTCTAACTGTTAGAATTTGCCTTGTTTAACGACATCATGGGAACACAGTTCTTAGGTACCTCTAAGGGTTAGAGTTTGCCTTGTTTAACGACATCACGGGAACACAGTTCTTGGGTACCTCTAAGGGTTAGAGTGCTTTCTTTAACAACATCACTTGAACACAGTTCTTGGGTACCTTTAAGGGTGAGAGTTTGCCTTGTTTAACGGCATCATAGGAACAGTTCTTGGGGATTTCTTAGGGTTAGAGTTTGCCTTGTTTAACGACATCACGGGAACACAGTTCTTGGGTACCTCTAAGAATTAGAGTTTGCCTTCGTTAACGACATCACGGGAATACAGTTCTTGGGGATTTCTAAGGGTTATAGTTTGCCTTGTTTAACGACATCACTGGGGCAACAAAGTGCATTGCTTATTTACTCATCGTCTATAATAATTGGATGTCAAACATTTGACAACTGAGAGTAGAACAAAGAGTTGCAACGCAGTCACGTATAGAGAATATGCTGGTCAGTTCATTCCTTTTAATATTGCTGTGTAGCAGAAACGTTTTCTGCATATAGGTGTCTGAATACAACACATGGTTAAATGTTTTAATACTCGTATGTCTAGAATTCACTTCCGACTATTCTTAGAAGATGATCTGAATCTGATCGAATGGAACCTCATAGTCAGCTCTTACGTCATACACTGATCGAAAGTTGCCTCTGTGTTTATATTCAAGTTTTGTCTGAGAATCCAACCTGAGTTCGTACATCTTTTCCGATATGGTGATGGTCGCATTCAGACGTTTCAGCGCAGTCACCACACCCTCTTCGGCCGCTTCCCACCGTCCTTTTATGTATGTCTTAAACACGTACGCTGTACTATTTGGTAGAAATTGCAGTTTTATTTCTAAAGAATTTTCTCGGTGTTGAGTCATCAAATGTATGTAGCATATTTTCTTCTTGTTGATCCCTAGTCCAGAAAATTTAATCTGTGACCCAACTCGGAGCCAACCTCTTACTTTGATATTTACAGTTTTAGCCATGACACTCCTCATCGGTTGATAGCATCTGTAAGGGACAATGTCCCACGATCCCTTGTTGTAGCAGCGTATCGATTCCCCACTGTTGATCAGAAATGTTCGGAAGCACTCCATAAAAGTGAACCGTATCGGTACTTTTGGGTACTGTTTATCAAACTCATCTGGAAAATATTTTGGACCAGCACAGGTATTGTCTATTAGCTCGAAGGACCATTTCAAAATATCGGTCTTCTGATTTTCAGAGCTCTGGGAACCGAGTTTTATCTTGATCCACATCCCCTTCGTACCGGACTTGTTTGAAGTAGCTGCTGTCGCAGACAATCCGTAACCACACTCGTGTGCAATTCTGTCGAAAACAAAATAATTGCAGTCAGTTTGTCGAAAACATTTGTCGGCACAAGAAACCAGACTGTGGTGGTGTCTGTCTGTCCGTGCGTGCATCTGCTGCGTAACGAACAGAAATGAAAGCACTACAAGCGAAAAGATGCAGGGTTGTTGTTTGTAAAAGATAAAGCGAAAACCCAAACACGGCAGCAATGGTGTTTTCATCTTCTACAGTTCCTAGATGTCTGGGCTTTTCGTTCACAGTTTCTAGATGTCTGGTCTTTTCAGCGATTTAAATCACTGTTTCTGCGCATCGTTTTATCACATTAAATGTACGATTATAATATACGTTTCTTTTGCTCATGCATTATTAACTCATTATATTTAAGCGGCATCGGATGGCTAGAACCTAAATAAAAGATATCTATTAGAATTAAACTTAAATGAGTCTTATTGCTAACTCATAAATAACTAATGTGGCCGTACATCAGTCCGATCTTACTAGTTTTCATACTTAAATTTACATCCATCAAAGATGCCAACACTAGAATATATATTTTTTAAATTAAGCATGTAAAATAGCAGCAAGGGATCTTTTATATGTGTCATCCTACAAACAGCATAGCACATACCACGGCCTTTCATATACCAGTCGTGGTGTATTGGCTGGAACAAGAATACTCGTTAAGTTGTGATGGTGCATATAAAAGATCCCTTTCTACTAATCGAAAAGAGTAGCCCATAAAGTGGCGACAGCGGGTTTCCTCCCTCAATATCTGTGTGGTCCTTACCCATATGTCCGACGCCATAAAACCGTAAATGAAATGTGTTGAGTGCGTCATTAAATAAAACATTTCTTTCTTTTCTTTCGTTCAGATGTCTGCAATACCCGTGATAACAATTAAAATACATATACATTTGACTGCTCGTAACATATTGTATTAGTGCTTGACACTAATTGCTAATACCCAGGGGGCAAAACACTTTTTATCTCTCGAAAAATGGACCGGCGTGCTGTAAAAAGTTTGTCACCTAAAATCATATCTACATATATCTAGGATCACAACCTAGGTGGACAACCTTGCGAACAAGCTACTGAAAATTTGTTATTTGCTGTTAAATATGATGCCCGTCTATGAAATTCACGCATTGTTTTTTCATTTGCCCAGTAGTCAGTCTCAATTTGGAAAGTGTTCACTTTATGTTTGAAGTTGATTACAAATGGATTTTTTCCAAGGAACCCGATGGTGTTATCCGAATTTTTATAAAGTGATTCCATCATGACTCATCAGATCCCCCATTTTTTACTGGGGGGGGGGGGGGGGGTCAACTTGAATATTTACTTATATATGTAAATGTTGGTCGATTTGGATACTTCTTGTGTCTGTTTATATCAATTCAAGGATGGCCAATTGAATCAAATAATTTTTAAAAACCAAGATGTCTGCCATACTGCTCAACATTCAAAATGGCCGTTAAAACGGTGAAATGTTCTAACGGGTTCACCAAATGCATTTCAAATTCCTTGTGTTTATGTTGTATATTTATCGCCACAGTTTTGTAGTCGGACAAAAAAAAACTACCCAAAATGGCCGTCACAAATAGAGAAATGTTATCAGATATGGCGTCTAATATACAGACTTTGTAAAACAAGTTCACAAAGAAACCTAATATAAAGACTGAACTTGTTAAAAGTATACCTTTATATTGAGAATGTTACCGAAACATAGTTCATGATGAACACAATTTATGTGGAAGTTTATCGATCTAGTAGTTATTCTATAAATTAAAATAATGCATGCTTTTTGTGAGATTTCCTTTTTGTTCTTTTGGGAAAACTGATCAACTATTCGATTGATAAGTTATGATTTCTTTTTTGGCTTTACCTTTTTTCTTAAATTTGATATGTGACCTGAATGGGGAGATGTAAACCAGGGTATATGCTACCACAAGCATTTGTTTAAAGCACTCCTAAGATCAACATTAGATAGATTGCACAGACTATATGCGACAACCCCCATCTTGATAATATACAAATCTGTTCTGTCACCTTGTCAGCAGACTAGGTAATTCAGCAATACGTTTCAAGTTTGGTATAAGATACGCTTGATAAAGTAGTAAACAATCGAGCACTAAAACTGACACCACCACATCATTCAAATATGGATTTCCTTAATATGGTCAACTTCCAACGTACAGGAAACAGTTTTCCAGTTCCTGTTATACTGTTTGTTTTTAATCGCCAAAATCTATGAAGAGATGAGAAACATTCAAAATATCATAATCCCTGCTATTTATTAACGTCTCGTAAACAAAAGGTTTTAATAGATCCCTGCGTGGTGAAAAACACACTAAAATCCATCTGAATCCGATCATGGAAGTACCCATCAACAGACTATCCAAAAAGACAGGCATTACGCTATTACGAAATAACAAAATGATAATTGTTTGTTATAATTCTTGCTGAGTTTGATGAGAAAAAACAAACATTGGATGTGACTTATTTAATATGGTGTGGCTGATCACAAAAAAACAGCCACGTGCTATTTTTAATGAGAGAGGTTTCAGCAAGATGTCGTCAAAGTCTTTGTTAAGAAACAATATCCAGCTTCTTTCCTCATAACCATCAACATGTAGTATACATAATTCCCATCAATGATCTTGGCCCTCCAACATTCAAACCCTAGGTACACATGATTGTGAACTACCTTAAGTTACTAAGTTACTGCCAAATACTACTCTTCATCTCGTTTTTGATGGTTATGGCTCAGAAAGAAGACAGCTGTACTTGCACAAAGAATGGCCAGACAAAAGCAGAGAACAGAAAATATTTGATCTCATATCAGTCAAATATTACTAAAGCCGTGAGAATGGGACGAAAGTCCCAGCCGAATTGCTCTACAAACTAGTAATAATGGCCTTCGAAAACTCAAACTTCGAACACTCGACAAACTCGATCTCTTGACTTAATTCTTTGGTCTCGCCATAAAGAGTTAACAGATTATTCACCTTTAAAACTCGACGCGTGTGGATTGATCAAACTGTCTTTGCCGAAAGTATATTAAAGTCAAATGAATTGTCAATCAGGTCAGAGAGACGAAACCCGCCTGTTTCGGGTGGTCTGGGCTGTCGAGGATTAAGATGACAATTACAGAATAATAGATAGCCGGTTAAGCGGAACGAAATGACTATGTGGCTGGGTGTCGGTGTTCGTATATGGCGGAGGGCCTTACCACGTAATACAAAATATACAGACCGTCTGGATAACTTCAAAGAGCAATTGTAATAATTGTTAGCGCTGTTTCTTTCTTCTTTTTAAAAAATAAATGTTAGTTCGTGATTTGCATTAGTGCTTTTTAATGATTTTTCTTATTTAAAACAATTAAACTAATTTTATGAAAAACAAATGTACTGAGTGTTATTCGGCATTCAGTGTTTTATTTGTTAGTTCCGCCATCTTTGACATCTGCAAAATACATCAAAGTTCATTATATAATTTAATTCCTCTTATGTATGTGTGCATTCAGAAGTAACAAATTTGGTTTATAAGTAACATAGCAGCATTCTTAAAAACTTTTGATCTTGTTAAAAATAAATATTTACAAATATGTAATTCGTATTAGTACCAATCAGTTATTACGTCAGTTATTCAATATGTACTGCAATCAGAGAACAAAAATCATATCAAATTAATTTAACACAAGATTTGAACAATGTAACAGTTCTAGAAGTAAAGAGAAAAGATTTCAACTGAAACATGTTGCCGTAAGTGAAACATGTTGCCGTAAGTGAAACATGTTGCCGTAAATGTCTATTGTACTCAAAAGAGTAAATATTTAAATTCGTGGCTCTGTTCAAATATACGTTTAATTCAGTCAAGTAAATTGTACTAATTTTCAGGATATTGGAAATATATGGAACTACTCAATAGTTATCTATTACAAATATATATTTTTTTTCTTCTAAATAGTGTTTGTACTTATTTGAATACATTGGCCATACAAGTTTAAATTTGATGAGCACTGTTGTGTTACCAAATATCTATTTTTTATTCGATAATCACTGAAAATACATTTCGAAACAAAATGTATAAAACGAGTCCCTGGAAATGTCAGTAATATTTGAGAACCGGTTATGAATAAAATGATTACAGTTGTCAGTGGCGGATCCAGAAAATTCATTTGGGGGATGGGGACAATGACATGAGGCGGAATACCAAGGAAACTTTGGGGGTAGGTTTGGAGGGGATGAAAATCAATATATAATAAAATTATAACTGTCGCAAAATTTAGGGGGGGGGGCACGGACCCCCTTCCCCCATTCCCCCTAGATCCGCCTCTGGTTGTGTTGGGTTGTTCTTTTTCCAGTTCCTATTTATAGAAAACCATCTTAAATCAAAAAACAAATATGTCACAGTTGTTCCGTGGATCTGTATCACTAACAAAGGGCGTAGGCTTGATTATAGGTGTACGGGTTCCCCATTGTTGTAGGCCTGCCCGAATTAAACGAATTTGTCCAAATCTATAGTCCGACCCATCCTCTTACAAAAATGTTTTTTTTTCTTTTTTGTAAATAATTTCAGTTTGGTTTTGACGTAAGATGAAAAGTAAAAGTGTTTTGGAAATAACAAAAACAATACTGTTTTTGAGTGCAATTTAGAAAACAATTGATTCAGAAATAAATAATATGTAGTAAACTTCATAGTGTGAAAAAAAAAAGAATTTCTGTGGAAAAGACTATAGTTAAAAAAAAAATCATATTACAATTATTCCCAAATAGTTATATAGGATTGCAAACGAATCACTACGCATTTTTACATGGATTATGGGTAGAGTGATGAAAATACTTGGCCAGACCAGCTCATTTTGTACGAATATCTCTATCGTTTTAGCCCGAATTTGATGATTTACTCCAGCACTGAGGAGGGAAGTGGATTGGAGTTTCCCTTGTTTTTCCTGGGATACATTCCTTGAGGAGGTCTAATCTTTAGATTTTGCCTTGTTTAATGACATCACTGGAACAGTTCTTGGGTACCTCTAAGGTTTAGAGTTTGCCTGGTTTAATGGCATCACTGGAACAGTTCTTGGGGACTTCTAAGGTTTGGAGTTTGCCTTTTTTGACAACATCACGGGAACACAGTTCTTGGGTACCTCTAAGGTTTAGAGTTAGTCTTGTTTAACGACATTACGGGAAAACCGTTCTTGAGAATTTCTAAGGGTTAGAGTTTGCCTTTTTTAACAACATCACGGAAACAAAGTTCTTGGGTACCTCTAGAGGTAAGAGTTTGGCTTGTTTAACAACATCACTTGAACACAGTTCTTGTGTACCTCTAAGGGTTAAAGTTTGCCTTCTTTAACGACATCACGTGAAGACAGTTCTTGGGGATTTCTAAAGGTTAGAGTTTGCCTTGATTAACGACAACACGTGAAGACAGTTCTTGGGTACATCTAAGGGTTAGAGTTTGCCTTGTTTAACGACATCACGTGAAGACAGTTCTTGGGTACATCTAAGGGTCAGAGTTTGCCTTGTTTAACGACATCACGTGAACACAGTTCTTGGGTACATCTAAGGGTTAGAGTTTGCCTTGTTTAACGACATCACGGGAAAACAGTTCTTGGGTACCTCTAAGGGTTAGAGTTTGTCTTGTTTAACGACATCACGGGAACACAGTTCTTGGGGATTTCTTAGGGTTAGAGTTTGTCTTGTTTAACGACATAACGGAAACACAGTTCTTGGGTACCTCTAAAGGTTAGAGTTTGTCTTGTTTAACGACATCACGGGAACACAGTTCTTGGGTACCTCTAAGGTTTACAGTTTGCCTTGTTTAACGACATCACGGGAACACAGTTCTTGGGTACATCTAAGAGTCAGAGTTTGCCTTGTTTAACGACATCACGGGAACACAGTTCTTGGGTACATCTAAGAGTCAGAGTTTGCCTTGTTTAACGACATCACCGGAATACAGTTCTTGGGGAACCTCTAAGGGTCAGAGTTTGCCTTGTTTAACGACATCACGTGAACACAGTTCTTGGGTACCTCTAAGGTTTAGAGTTAGTCTTGTTTAACGACATTACGGGAAAACAGTTCTTGAGAATTTCTAAGGGTTAGAGTTTGCCTTTTTCAACAACATCACGGAAACAAAGTTCTTGGGTATCTCTAGAGGTAAGAGTTTGGCTTGTTTAACAACATCACTTGAACACAGTTCTTGTGTACCTCTAAAGGTTAAAGTTTGCCTTCTTTAACGACATCACGTGAAGACAGTTCTTGGGGATTTCTAAAGGTTAGAGTTTGTCTTGTTTAACGACAACACGTGAAGACAGTTCTTGGGTACATCTAAGGGTTAGAGTTTGCCTTGTTTAACGACATCACGTGAAGACAGTTCTTGGGTACATCTAAGGGTTAGAGTTTGCCTTGTTTAACGACATCACGGGAACACAGTTCTTGGGTACATCTAAGGGTTAGAGTTTGCCTTGTTTAACGACATCACGGGAAAACAGTTCTTGGGTACCTCTAAGGGTTAGAGTTTGTCTTGTTTAACGACATCACGGGAACACAGTTCTTGGGGATTTCTTAGGGTTAGAGTTTGTCTTGTTTAACGACATAACGGGAACACAGTTCTTGGGTACCTCTAAGGGTTAGAGTTTGTCTTGTTGTGACGGTACATGCTCTTAAATTTGTTTCGCCTGTGGCGATTTTAATTGTGTTAGAGGGCCGTGTGCAGTTTATTGCCCGTAGCCCAGATGGGCAACTTGTTACGTAATACTTCTGCGCGACGGTCTTCGATCGGTACGCCTAATACACACCCAGCGAGGTGCGGAGGCCATGTGGCTAGTAGTTACGTAATATCTCCGGTAGTGCTGTTTATGGTCAGGAGATTGCTCGCGGTTGGCGACAGCCAGACTGACGATCAGAGAGAAATATACCGACTCTAGTAGATTAGGAATATGAGATGATACGTGAGGTACCGCCTTGTACCCCCAGGCAAAATCCTGATTTATAATAAATAGCTAGTGTTTTAGAGATATCGAGGAGAACGAATAGGAAGGCTCCGAGGGAACGTTAGTCCGTTTGGACTTTGGTAAATATCATTTTTGCTCTGTGTATAACCTGGATGTGATTGATGTGACTTTAAATATTTTAATACTGTATTATACCAATATTCTTTAGACAGTGTCTTCGGTCATCTGACGAAGTAAATCGTAGACTTTTTGTTCTAACATTATACGAGTATTTGGTAATATAAAGCTTATCCAGTCATCCTAGACGACCTGGGTAAACTGTAGGTTATTGTCTTTATTGTGATAGGTACCAGTATTAATTCTGTGTCACAAGGTTACTGAATGAGTAGTTAGGGTTAATTAAAAATTAACCCGTTAGGAATAGAGCTGTAATTCCTTTATTAATTAAGTTCCCCAAGAAGCGTTCCTAAATTATCACACGTTACTGAACGAGTAGTAAGGGTTAATTAAAAATTAACCAGTTAGGAATGGTGTTGTAATTCCTTTATTAATTAACTTCTCCTGGAAGCGTTTCTCAATTATCACACGTGTGGGTGTGGTGTAACGGTGAAGTGATTCGCATATTGTGTAACTAGACACCTAGAGATTAACTAAATAAGTGATCAGTTCTGGGTTGTTATTATTGCTCTTATTAATTAACTACTACGGCTGTACATTTGTCAGCGTAGATTAATACAGATTCCAAAGTGTATTGTGTTTTTGTTGTGTTTCTAGAGAACTAACGTGCTATAATAATATATACTTTATATAAGATCGTATCTCTGATCATACCTAGACGAGCCATACTAGGGTTTAACCGCCTGTTACAGAGAGATCTAATAGATATACAGTTAGGAGAGATATTTTGATAATCGTGTTTTATTCAGTTACGGGTATTATAGAATCCCCGTGACAGGAGTAGAAAATTGGGGCGCTCGTCTCGGATCTGAAACGGGACATGCATATTTAAAAAAGTATTGTTTGTAAATGGGGGCTTTATAAATTATTTTTACAAATTTACCAGAAGTAGCACGTTGTTCACTAGAAAATTAATAATAAGTGCGTCATATCTAAACATGGATAAGAATTTGCTGGATAGGCCTACGCTCAGTGTAGTGGAGATTAAGCGAGCACGTAAGGCCGAGTTAGTTGAAATCGCGGGTGAGCGAGAAATTGATTTAACATCAGCTAAAACCTTAGGAGATATAAGGACAATTATTATCCAGGAAGTTTTTGGTGATAGTCCTGTTATGGAAGACAGTGAGATTGTTCCAGAGATAGAAATAAATAAATTAAGTGTGGAACAACAATTAGCTTTTAAAAAGCTTGAGTACGAAAGAGAAGAACGTGCATTAGATAGAGAGAGAGATAGAGAAGATAGAGAGAGAGATAGAGAAGATAGAGAGAGAGAGAGAGAGAAAGAGAAGATAGAGATAGAGAAAAAGAAGATAGGGAGAGAGAGAGAGAGAGAGAAAGAGAAGAGAGAGATAGAGAAGATAGACATAGAGATAGAGAGAAAGAAGATAGAGGGATAGAGAATTCCAGTTAGAAAAATTAAAAGTGGAACATGAGTTAAAGTTGAATACTGAAGAAGTTAGACGTGAGGCAGGAAATGGTTTTAACATGTCGGAGGCTTATAGATCAGTGCCTGTATTTGACGATCAGGAGGTAGACATGTTCTTTCAACTTTTTGAACGGGCCGCTAAGCAGCTAAATTGGCCGCAGTCTAAGTGGACATTGTTAGCCGTGTCTAAGTTTAAGGGGAAGGCTAGTATAGCTTATAATTCAATGAGTGATCAGCGAGCAAGTCAGTACGACCTAGTTAAGGCTGCAGTGTTGAGGGCTTATGAATTACGTCCTGAGGATTATCGTTTACGGTATAGCGAGTTGAGAAAAACGCAGGGTCAGTCTTATAGTGAGTTTGTGGCTAAGAAGGCAGGGATGTTTGATAAATGGGTTGTTTCTCATCAGGTAGAGTCATATACCGAGTTACGGGAGTTGTTGATCTTACAGGACATTAAAAATGGATTACCAGTTAGCTTACGTATTCACTTAGAGGATCGTGAAGTCAAAAGGATAGAGGAGGCAGGCATAGTGGCAGATGATTACGTGTTAATACACAAAGCTCAGGCAGTACCGGGTAGCTCTTTACAACAGGGTGATAAGAAGAAATTTCAGCCAGGTTTTTCCCGGGAAAGTAACTATCGGGGAGAGTCATCTAGTTGGTCAGCTAGTCAGGCAAGGAATGCACCTGGTGGGCAAAGTAAGGATAGACCTGCATTATCAGCCAATGCACGAACTTTTCGTCCACATTGCAGTTACTGTAAAAAGGATAACCATCTTATCGGGGACTGTTTTAAAAGGAAACGCGATAATGCGCAAGTGGTCGGTTTAGTGAGGTCAGCTCCGTTAGCGAGAGAGTTAATGGTTAGTCCCATGGCAGAGAAAGTAAACCCGTATGTGTCCACTGGTATGGTTTGTGATGTGAAACAAGAGTTGTGTCCTAAGGCAATATCAATCTATAGAGATACCGGGTGTAGTCAGAGTCTGATAACGCAAGAGTGTTTAGCTGGTATTGAAAATTCAGACATAGGACGTAGTTTGGGCTTAACCTCGGTTACTGGAGAAAATATGGTTGTCAGGTTACATAAGGTTTTCTTGTGTTCGAAGTTTGTGACGGGACCAGTCATTATGGGTGTTGTGAAGGACTTGCCTTTTGAAAACATAGGAGTTTTGTTGGGTAATGATTTGACTAGTCAATGTTGTCAGCCGCAATGTGACCAATTGTTAATTGAAGACAGCCCTTTACCCATAGAAGAGTGTGAGGTTGATGAGACTAGATATCCTGCGTGTGTAATGACTAGGGCTATGGCCAGTAGGTTAGCACGAGACCCAGAGGATATTTGTGATTTGTCTGATACGTGTGTTAGCCATGAAATTGGAGTGGATGAGGTTATCAGTAATATGGTAGATAAGTCAACTGAGGAATTAAATGTGGTGGAACCTGTTGATCTCCCGCAGAGGGGAAATGAACCAGTCGTGTTTGATAGGGGGGACTTACCTTGTAATAGACAAGAGTTAATCCTAGAGCAGGGGGCTGATCCAAGTTTGTTGGCAGCTCGCACTACATTGTTAACTGAGGGTGAGATGAAGGATCAGATGTCAGGGTATTATATGGACATGGGAGTGTTAATGAATAAGAGTGTGGAAAAGGTTGTGCCTGATAGTGAGGAATGTGTGACAAGATGTAGAATTGTGGTGCCCTCTAAGTACCGTCCGTCATTGTTACTGTTAGCACATGAGGACGTGTTTGCTGGCCACTTAGGGCGGAATAAAACTCATAGTAAACTTGCCTCAGAGTTTTATTGGAAGGGAATGTTTGCAGATGTCAGTAAGCATTGTATGTCATGTCATGTGTGTCAGGTTGTGGGCAAACCAAATCAGCTAATTCCTCCCTATCCCCTGCAGAAGGTTCCCATAGTTGGGGAAGCCTTTTCAAAAGTGTTGATAGATGTCGTGGGGCCATTACCGAAAACGCGTTCAGGCAACCAATTCTTGTTAACAATTATGTGCTTAACTACGCGTTTTCCAGAGGCGATTCCCTTAAGGAAGGTTACTGCGTCGGTTGTAGCTAGTGCGCTGCTTAAGTACTTTACGTACACAGGTTTACCAGGTGAAATTCAAAGCGACCGGGGTACGAACTTTATGAGCAAGTTAATCCAGCAAGTACTGTCTATGTTAGATATACGACAGATTCGTTCTGCTGCATTCCACCCTGAGAGCCAGGGCGCCATAGAACGTTTCCACCAGAGCATGAAAAGTATGCTCCGCTGCCATTGTTTCGACAATGGTACTGACTGGGACCAGACAATTCCTTTCGTGTTGTTCGCAGCACGGGATGCTAAGCAAGAATCTTTAGGATTCACCCCATTTGAGTTGGTCTATGGGCATTCAGCCCGAGGCCCTCTCAAATTGGTAAAAGATAGTTGGTTAGACAAGGATAATGCCGAAAACCTGCTGATTTATGTAGGGAGAGTTAGAGATAGGTTGTGGCAGGCGACCGAACTGGCTAGGAAGCATCTGAGCTATGCTCAGAGCAAAATAAAATCAGTGTTTGATAGGAAGGCTAAGAGTCGGGAATTTAAACCAGGGGATAAAGTGCTGCTGTACCTTCCCATTAAACGGGGTTCATTACAGAACAGGTATTTCGGTCCCTATGTTGTGCACAAACGGGTTAATGAGACAGGGTATGTGATAAACACTCCTGATAGGGTTAGGAAAAGTAGGTATTGTCACATCAATTTGCTAAAAGGTTATTTTGACAGACTGCCGATAGTTCCAGTGTTGCCTGTCCAAATTGAGAGTCACTCAATTTCCTGTGATGACGTCAAGACTGCGGACATCAAATTAACCAACAGCCAGATTCTAGCAGACTTGAGTTCCTATCTACAGCACCTTGACAGCACCCAGCGAGCAAAGCTGACTACGTTGATACAAGACAACGTTTCCATTTGTCAGGACTTTCCAACGGTTACCAATACTTTAATCCAGGATGTGCGCTTGGAACCCAACGCTACACCGATTCGACAGCATGCCTATCGGATAAATCCTGTAAAACGTGCGGCACTAAAAAAAGAGATAGATTACATGTTGGAACACGACATTCTGGAACCATCAAACAGTCGGTGGGCATCACCTGTTATTCTGATTCAAAAGGGAGATAACAGTTTCCGGGTGTGCGCTGACCTACGTCGCGTGAATCAACTCATCAAGGCAGATGCCTACCCTCTACCCCGCCTTGACGATTGCATCGACCGAGTTGGACACGCGCAATACATCACCTACACCTACATGGACCTACTGAAGGGTTTTTATGCCATTCCGTTAACGGAGGAAGCTAAGGACATTCTGGCGATCATCACACCTGACGGCCTCTTCCAATTCCGAGTGATGCCGTTTGGTTTGAAGACTGCCCCTGCTGCCTTTCAAAGGATGATGAACCAGGTGTTATCTGATTTAGAAAACGTCAGTGTGTATCTGGACGATGTGGTGTTAGCCACCGACACTTGGGATGAACATTTAACCGGGTTACAACTAATATTCAGTCGCCTACAGAAAGCTAACTTGACTGTGAACCTGGGCAAATGCGAATTCGTGAGAGCTTCAGTGACCTACTTAGGTCATACTGTCGGACATGGTTGCGTCGCCCCACTGCAGGCCAAGACACTAAGCATCAGCCAATACCCTGCACCGACCAACCGTCGTGAAGTTCGCCGGTTCCTTGGCATGGCCGGTTATTATCGTCGTTTCTGCGCTAGATTTGCGACGGTAGCGGCCCCCATCACCTCGCTGCTAAAGAAGGAAACGAAGTTCCAGTGGACAGTTGAATGCGAGAAGTCATTTAACCGTCTCAAGCAGATGCTCTCCTCGTCTCCCGTGATGGCAGCACCAGGCTACCGAATGCCGTTCAAGCTAGCTGTGGATGCAAGTGACGTGGGAGCTGGAGCTGTGCTGTTCCAGGAAGACGAAAATGGACTGGACCATCCTGTAAGTTTCTTCTCGAAAAAGTTTGACAAACACCAGGTGAACTATTCCACTATAGAGAAGGAAGCTTTGGCCATGGTACAAGCTCTGAAGCATTTTCAGATCTACGTGAAATCGGCAGTGCACCAAGTGGTGGTCTTTACTGATCATAATCCGCTTACTTTCATTCACAGAATGAAAGCCACCAACCAGAGAGTTTTGAGGTGGAGTCTTCTTCTGCAAGAATACCCAATTACCAATGAACATATCAAGGGCACATCCAATGTAATCGCTGATGCCCTGTCCCGAAGTTGAACGTTATGATAATGTGTTGACATTCTTTATTCTGTTTTGTTTATATATATTTTATTTGTATACCAGGGACTCAGAGACTCAGTGTGATTACTGGTAGTCACCTTATTATTACATGTGTTATAAATGCCCGTATGCGTCGGTTAACGCACCTTTTGTTTTAATGTAGTATATTTCCCTATTCCTAGAGTAGAGGAAATATCCTTTTTGAGGTGGGGGGGTGTGACGGTACATGCTCTTAAATTTGTTTCGCCTGTGGCGATTTTAATTGTGTTAGAGGGCCGTGTGCAGTTTATTGCCCGTAGCCCAGATGGGCAACTTGTTGCGTAATACTTCTGCGCGACGGTCTTCGATCGGTACGCCTAATACACACCCAGCGAGGTGCGGAGGCCATGTGGCTAGTAGTTACGTAATATCTCCGGTAGTGCTGTTTATGGCCAGGAGATTGCTCGCGGTTGGCGACAGCCAGACTGACGATCAGAGAGAAATATACCGACTCTAGTAGATGTAGAATATGAGATGATACGTGAGGTACCGCCTTGTACCCCCAGGCAAAATCCTGATTTATAATAAATAGCTAGTGTTTTAGAGATACCGAGGAGAACGAATAGGAAGGCTCCGAGGGAACGTTAGTCCGTTTGGACTTTGGTAAATATCATTTTTGCTCTGTGTATAACCTGGATGTGATTGATGTGACTTTAAAAATTTTAATACTGTATTATACCAATATTCTTTAGACAGTGTCTTCGGTCATCTGACGAAGTAAATCGTAGACTTTTTGTTCTAACATTATACGAGTATTTGGTAATATAAAGCTTAGCCAGTCATCCTAGACGACCTGGGTAAACTGTAGGTTATTGTCTTTATTGTGATAGGTACCAGTATTAATTCTGTGTCACAAGGTTACTGAAAGAGTAGTTAGGGTTAATTAAAAATTAACCCGTTAGGAATAGAGCTGTAATTCCTTTATTAATTAAGTTCCCCAAGAAGCGTTCCTAAATTATCACACGTTACTGAACGAGTAGTAAGGGTTAATTAAAAATTAACCAGTTAGGAATGGTGTTGTAATTCCTTTATTAATTAACTTCTCCTGGAAGCGTTTCTCAATTATCACACGTGTGGGTGTGGTGTAACGGTGAAGTGATTCGCATATTGTGTAACTAGACACCTAGAGATTAACTAAATAAGTGATCAGTTCTGGGTTGTTATTATTGCTCTTATTAATTAACTACTACGGCTGTACATTTGTCAGCGTAGATTAATACAGATTCCAAAGTGTATTGTGTTTTTGTTGTGTTTCTAGAGAACTAACGTGCTATAATAATATATACTTTATATAAGATCGTATCTCTGATCATACCTAGACGAGCCATACTAGGGTTTAACCGCCTGTTACAGAGAGATCTAATAGATATACAGTTAGGAGAGATATTTTGATAATCGTGTTTTATTCAGTTACGGGTATTATAGAATCCCCGTGACACTTGTTTAACGACATCACGGGAACACAGTTCTTGGGTACCTCTAAGGTTTAGAGTTTGCCTTGTTTAACGACATCATGGGAACACAGTTCTTGGGTACATCTAAGAGTCAGAGTTTGCCTTGTTTAACGACATCACGGGAACACAGTTCTTGGGTACATCTAAGAGTCAGAGTTTGCCTTGTTTAACGACATCACCTGAATACAGTTCTTGGGTACCTCTAAGGGTCAGAGTTTGCCTTGTTTAACGACATCACGTGAACACAGTTCTTGGGTACCTCTAAGGGTCAGAGTTTGCCTTGTTTAACGACATCACGTGAACACAGTTCTTGGGTACCTCTAAGGGTCAGAGTTTGCCTTGTTTAACGACATCACGGGAACACAGTTCTTGGGTACATCTAAGGGTCATAGTTTTCCTTGTTTAACGACATCACGGGAACACAGTTCTTGGGTACCTCTAATGGTCATAGTTTGCCTTGTTTAACAACATCACGGGAACACAGTTCTTGCCTACCTCTAAGGGTCAGAGTTTGCCTTGTTTAACGAGATCACGGGAACACAGTTCTTGGATACCTCTAAGGGTTAGAGTTTGCTTTGTTTAACGACATCACGGGAACACAGTTTTTAGGGATTTCTAAGGGTTAGAGTTTGCTTTGTTTAACGACATCACGGGAACACAGTTCTTAGGGATTTTTAAGGGTTAGTGTTTGCTTTGTTTAACGACATCACGGGAACACAGTTTTTGGGTACCTCTAAGGGTTAGAGTTTGCCTTGTTTAACGACATCACGGGAACACAGTTCTTGGGTACCTCTAATGGTTAGAGTTTGCCTTCTTTAACGACATCACGGGAACACAGTTCTTGGGTACCTCTAAGGGTCAGAGTTTGTCTTGTTTAACGACATCACGGGAACACAGTTCTTGGGTACCTCTATGGGTTAGAGTTTGCCTTGTTTAACGACATCACGGGGACACAGTTCTTGGGTACCTCTAAAGGTTAGAGTTTGCCTTGTTTAACGACATCACGGGAACACAGTTCTTGGGTACCTCTAAGGGTTAGAGTTTGCCTTGTTTAACGACATCACGGGAACACAGTTCTTAGGGATTTCTAAGGGTTAGAGTTTGCCTTTTCTGACAACATCACCGGGCAACAGAGCACATTGCTTATTTACTCATCGAGTATAATTCGATCTCAAACACTTGACAATTGAGAGTAGAACAAAGAGTTCCAACGGAGTCTATATAGAATATGCTGGTCAGTTCATTCCTTTTAACATTGTAGTGTAGTAGAAAAGTTTGCGGCATACAGGTGTCTGAATATAACACATGGTTAAATGTTTTAATACTCGTATGTCTAGAATTCACTTCCGACTATTCCTAGAAGATGATCTGAATCTGATCAAATGGAACCTCATAGTTAGCTATCACGATATATACTGATCGAAAGTTGCCTCTGTGTTTGTATTCAAGTGTTGTCTCAGAATCCATCCTGAGTTCGTACATCTTTGCCGATATGGTGATGGTCGCATCCAGACGTTTCAGCGCAGTCACCTCACCGTTTTCGGACACTTCCCATCGCCCCGTCCCGTACGAATTAAACACGTACGCTGTACTATTTGGTAGAAATTCCAGTTTTACCTGTAAAGCAATCTTTCGGTATTTAGTCATCAAATTTATCTGGCATTTTTTCTTGTTGATCACTAGTCCAGAAAATTTAATTTGTGACCCAACTCGGAGCCGACCTCTTACTCTGATCTTTACATATCTAGCCATGACACTCCCGATCTGTTGATAGCATCTGTTAGCGATAATGTCCCACGATCCCTTGTTGTAGCAGCGTATCGAGTCCCCACTGTTGATCAGAAATGTGCGGAAGCAGTCCATAACAACGAACCGTATCGGTAGCTTTGGATACAGTGTCCTAGACACATCTGGCAAATATTTTGGACGAGCACAGTTATTGTCTATTAGCTCGAAGGACCATTTCAAAATATCGGTCTTCTGATTTTCAGAGCTCTGGGAACCGAGTCTTATCTTGATCCACGTCCCCTTCGTATCGGACTTGTCTGGAGTAGCTGCTGTCGCAGACGGTCCGTAACCACACTCGTGTGTAATTCTGTCGAAAACAAAATAATTGCAGTCAGTTTGTCGAATACAGTTGTCGGCACATGAAACCAGACTGTGGTGGTGTCTGTCTGTCCGTGCGTACGTCAGCTGCGTAACGAACAGAAATGAAATCATTACAAGTGAAATGATGCAGGGGTGTTGTTTGTAAAAGATGAAGCGAAAACCCAACCACGGTAGCAATGATGACTTCATCTTCTACAGTTTTTAGATGTCTGGGGTTTTCGTTCACAGTTTCTAGATGTCTCGGGTTTTTGTTCACAGTTTCCAGATGTCTGGGGTTTTCGTTCACAGTTTCTAGATGTCTAGTCTTTTCAGCGATTTAAATCACTGTTTCTGCGCATCGTTTCATCACATTAAATGCACGATTATATTATTTGTTTCTTTTGCTCATGCATTATTAACTCATTATATTTAAGCAGCATCAGATGGCTAGAAGCTAATCAAAAGATATCTATTCGAATTTAACTAAAATGACTCTTATTGTTAACTCATAAATAACTAATGTGGCCGTGCATCAGTCTGATCTTATTAGTTTTCATACTTAAATATACATCCATCAAAGATGACAGCACTAGTAGAATATATATATTTTTTAATTAAGCATTTAAAACAGATCATCCATTTCTGTCCTAGAAACAGAGTTGTCATAGTGTACTCGTTAAGTTAAATTGTGTTTAAATTTGTTTTGTTTAACGACACCACTAGAGCACATTAATTTATTAATCATCGGCTATTGGATGTCAAACATTTGGTAATTTTGACATATAATCTTAGAAAGGAAACCCGCAACATTTTTCCATTAGCAGCAAGGGATCTTTTATATGCGCTATCCTACACACATGATAGCACATACCACAGCCTTTTATATACCAGTCGTGGTGTATTGGCTGGAACAAGAATACTCGTTAAGATGTCTGTAATACCCGTGACAGCAATTAAAATACATGTACATTTGATTGGTTATAACTTATTGTATTAGTGCTTTACACTAATTGCTAATACCCAGGGGGCAAAACCTCTTTTTTTTATCTCTCTAAAAAGGGGCCCGGCGTGCTGTAAAAGGTTTCTCACCTAAAATCCATTCGACATATATCTAGGATCACAACCTAGGTGGACAACCTTGACAACAAGCTACTGGAAATGTGTTATTCGCTGTTAAATATGATGCCCCTATATAAAATTCACGCATTGTTTTTCATTTGCCCAGTAGTCAGTCTCATTTTGGAAAGTGTTCACTTTATGTTTGAAGTTGATTCCAAATGGACTTTTTTTCCAAGGAACCCGATGGTGTTAACCGAATTTCGATAAAGTTATTCCATCATGACTCATCAGACCCCCCCCCCCCCCATTTTTCTACTGGGGGGTCAACTTGAAAATTTACTTATGTAATATGTAAATGTTGGTCGATTTGGATACTTCTTGTGTCTATTTATATCAATTCAAGGATGGCCAATTGAATCAAATAAATTTTTTAATCCAAGATGTCTGCCATACTGCTCAACATTCAAAATGGCCGCTAAAATGGTGAAATGTTCTAAAGGGTTCACCAAATGCATTTCAAATTCCTTTAATGTGTTTATGTTGTATATTTATCGCCACAGCTTTGTAGTCAGACAAAAAGAAACAACCCAAAATGGCCGTCACAAATAGAGAAATGTTATCAGATATGGCATCTAATATACACAATCGGTAAAACAAGTTCACAAAGAAACACAATACAAAGACTGAACTTGTTAAAATTATGCCTTTATGTTGAGAATGTTACCGAAACATAGTTCATGATGAACACAATTTATGTGGAAGTTTATCGATCTAATAGTTGTTTTATAAATTAAAATAATGCATTCTTCTATTCGATTAATAAATAATGATTTATTTTTTGCCTTTACCTTTTTTCTTAAATTTGATATGTGAACTGAATGGGGGGAATGTAAACCAGGGTATACGCTACCACAAGTATTTCTTTAAAGCACTCCTAAGATCAACTTTAGATAAATTGCACAGACGATATGCGACAACCCCCATCCTGTTCTGTCACCTTGTCAGTAGACTAGGTAATTCAGCAATACGGGAAGTACGATGTTTCAAGTATAGTATCAGATACGCTTGACAACGTAGTAAACAATCAAGCACTAAAACTGACACCGTCACATCCTAGGGCGGGACGTAGCCTAGTGGTTAAAGCGCTCGCTTGAAGCGCGGTCGGTTTGGGATCGATCCCGGTCGGTGGGCCCATCGGGCTATTTCTCGTTATAGTCAATGCACCACGACTGGTATATTAAAGGTCGTGGTATGTGCTATCCTGTCTGTGGGATGGTGCATATAAAAGATTCCTTGCTGCTAATCGGAAAGAGTAGCCAATGAAGTGGCGACAGCGGGTTTCCTCTCTCAATATCTGTGTGGTCCTTAACCATATGCCCGACGCCATATAACCGTAATTAAATGTGTTGAGTGCGTCGTTAAATAAATCATTTCCTTCCTTCCTCCACATCCTGGAGATATGGCCAAATGGACGCACTCATCATTCAAATATGGATTTCCTAAATATGGTCCACTTCCAACGTACAGGAAACAGTTTTCCAGTTCCTATTATACTGTTTTGTTTTTAATCGCCAAAACTTTGACAAAAATATGCGTTATATCTATGAAGAGATGAGAAACATTCAAAATAACGTAATCCCTGCTGTTTATTAGTGTCTCTTGAACAAAAGGTTTTAATGGATCCCTGCGTGGTGAAAAACACATTGAAATACATCTGAATCCGATCATGGAAGTACCCATCAACAGATTATCCAAAAAGACAGGTATTACGCTATTACGAAATAACAGTTCATGTTTTAAAAATTGACAGAAAAAAAAGAAGATAATTGTTTGCTACAATTCTTACTGATTTTGATGAGAAAAAATCACTGGATGTGACCTATTTAATATGGTGTGGCACCTGCTATTTATAATGAGCGAGGTTTCAGCAGGATATCGTCAAAGTCTTTGTTAAGAAACAATATCCATCTTCTTTCCTCACAACCACCAACATCGATTCCACGCAGGGAAAGAGAATGCAGTACTGTAGGTTCTATGCGAGTAGTATGCATAATTCCCATCAATGATTTTAACCCTCCAAGTTTCAAATCCTAGGTAGACATGATTGTGAATTACCTCAAGTTACTGCCAAATACTACTCTTCATCTCGTTTTTGATGGCTATCGCTCAGAAAGAGGACAGCTGTACTTGTACAAAGAATGGCCAGACAAAAGCAGAGAACAGAAATTCTTTGATGTCTTATCAGTCAAATCTTACTATAGCTGAGAGAATGGGTTGACTTGATACTAACAGACAACCCAAGACAAGACAGAACTCCTTCGTGACTGTTTGTTGTCTGGCCTTTTGCATATCGACAGTACATCTATATCACAAAAGATACTCAGTATAGATATATGTCTGTAAATACATGCAGTCCAGAAACAGATGTCTCTGATCTTCGTTAATTCCACAAAGAGGCTGACCCAAGGTATGCAGGCACATGTCTCATAGATGATTATAGCTGATTATATTGATGTGTACATACAGATACTCATGCTTCTTATTGCTATCAAATGCAAGGACCATCAACGTTGAAAAGAGGGATAATCTACCACAATGTCAAGGCATTGGCAGTAAACCCTATGAATGCCTACCAGCTTTCCATGCGGCAACTGGGGGCAACTATACCCATCCATTATTTGGGCTTTCCATGTTTCTGATTTCCATGATCCAGAATGTCATGACGCAACATTCTTACTGATAATTTGGGGTCAACATGTGTACATGCGGATACGATGATATGATACAACCAACTTAAACGGGGGGGGGGGGGGGGGGGGGGGGGGAACATAGCTGGAAAAGTCGGTACATCATGCTATTCCCTGATAAAAGAAGAAGATGCGATTCACACTGATGAAGCAATTGCCTCCAGACAAACATTCACTGATATATACAATTCTTGTCACACATGATATGGTTAATTGTTTAAGCCCAAAATACACAGTTAGAAGGTAGTTTCTAGAATATCAAGTTGGCCAACACCAGTGACCATGACATACTAGATGAGCCAAGATAATAATGATTCCAGTTTGATACCAATGGTGAAAGTTAGAAATCAGAAGACACTGCTCAGTCCAGTGATGAAAGTAGATGACATTTATATTTACAACACTATTCCATATTATTATCACATTATTCTAGGTATCCTGTATACATCACACATGTGACAGTGATTCACAACTGCCAAAATGCCCTTTCGTATGATATCAATTTTGTCGCTGTGGTTTAGGTAACATTATTATATATATATATGGTCCATATCGGCTATAGCCTTTCCTACAGGGAACGCCATTTTCTTTCTATGGTATTTACTACAAGTTATTTATTTCTGGGCCGATTGTTTTCTAAATAGCACACAAAATTAGGGGGGGGGGGGTATTTCCAAAACACTTTTACTTATGTCAAATCAAACTGAAATAATTGACAAAAAAACAAAGAAAATGTTCATGGAGGCTTGGAAGGACTGTAGCCAGTATAGATGGTCATTTAATTTTTGTAGTAGCCATTTTCAGTAATTTTTTATCTTCGCTATCTTTTCAGTCAACTGCTACAATACTGTGGCTATATATATCTACCAAATCCAGATAATGATTCTAACGAGATTTGAAATGGATTTGGTGAAACCATTAGAAAATTTCACCATTTTCGAGGCCATTTTGAATGTTGAGCAGTATGACGGCCATCTTGTATTTTGAAAATTATTTTATTGAATTGGCCATCCTTGAATTGATATAAATCGATGCAAAACGTCCCCAAATCGACCAACATTTACATATATAAGTAAGTTTTCTTGTTGACCCACCAGCATATATTTTTGGGGGGTCCTTGTGGTCATGTTGGACACATTGTATCAAAACTCTGTTGGCACCAACGGATTCCTTGGAAAAATTCCATTTGAAATCAAGTTCAAGAATAAAGTGAACACTTTCCAAAAGGAGAACAAATCCGAGACTGACTACTGGGCAAGTGAAAAACACTTGCGAATTTCGCAGAGAGGCATCATATTTAACAGTGACCTATAAATTTCCAGTAGCTTGTTGGCAAGGTTGTCCACCTTGGTTGTGATGTTAGATATATGTAGATATGATGGCAAACCTTTTACAGCATGCCGGGTCCATTTTTCCATTTGCCACCCCCCCCCCCCCCCCCCCCCCTCCCTGGGTAATTGTTATAAAGTTTAAAATGTAGCACTGTGACTGTGTATTTAGATCGTGGTGTTTAAGTCGATTGATACGCTGTAGGTAGGAGTTTTAGTCACATATGTTACTATTGTCGTCTGTGGTATTTAATTTGGTGGTAGACACCCTACAGGTATCACTTTGATATCTCCAAGAATTCCAGCTATAGAATTTCCAGTAATCTGTACAATCATCAACTTTCCAGTAAACTGTACTATAACCGACTTTCCAGTAATCTGTACTATAACCGACTTTCCAGTAAACTGTACTATAACCGACTTGCCAGTAATCTGTACTATAACCGACTTTCCAGTAATCTGTACTATAAATGACTTTCCAATAATCTGTACTATAAATGACTTTCCAGTAATCTGTACTATAACCGACTTTCCAGTAATCTGTACTATAACCGACTTTCCAGTAATCTGTACTATAAATGACTTTCCAGTAATCTGTGCTATAAATGACTTGCCAGTAATCTGTACTATAACCGACTTTCCAGTAATCTGTACTATAAATGACTTGCCAGTAATCTGTATTATAAATGACTTGCCAGTAGTATGTTCAATCACATACTTTCCAGTAATCTGTATTAACATAAACTTTCCAGTCATCTCTACTATCACAGACTTTCCAGTAATCTGTATTATCATAAACTTTCCAGTAATCTGTACTGTCATAGACTTTCCATTAATATGTACTGTCATAGAGTTTCCAGTAATCTGTACTAGCATAGACTTTCCAATAATCTGTACTATCATAGACTTTCCAGTAATCTGTACTAGTATAGACTTTCCATTAATATATAGTGTCATAGACTTTCCAGTAATCTGTACTAGTATAGACTTTCCAATAATTTGTACTATCATAGACTTTCCAATAACCTGTACTATCATAGACTTTCCAATAATCTGTACTATCATAGACTTTCCAGTAATCTGTACTAGTATAGACTTTCCAATAATCTGTACTATCATAGACTTTCCAGTAACCTGTACTATCATAGACTTTCCAGTAATCTGTACTATCATAGACTTTCCAGTAATCTGTACTAGTATAGACTTTCCAATAATCTGTACTATCATAGACTTTCCAGTAACCTGTACTATCATAGACTTTCCAGTAATCTGTTATATCATAGACTTTCCAATAATCTGTACTATCATAGACTTTCCAGTAATCTGTACTATAACTGATTTTGCAGTAATCTGTACTGTCATAGACTTTCCAGTAATATGTACTGTCATAGACTTTCCAATAATCTGTACTATCATACTTTCCAATAATCTGTACTATCATAAGCTTTACAGTAATCTGTACTATGGTAGACTTTCCAGTCATCTCTACTATCATAGACTTTCCAGTAATCTGTATTATCATAAACTTTCCAGTGAAAATAAGTCAAAACTTAACCTGACAGGCCACGTACATTTCACTAAATGACGTCATCACAGTACGATTCCGGCATTACATCTTTTGATATGCGGTTTTGATTCTGTCACTACTTACAAGTTGTATAATACCCATGTGATATCAGATGCGAAATGTTATTAGCTCTGTATAAATATTTTCCACGTTATTAATCGGTAAAGAGGGGTAACCTTTTTGGAGAAAGGACACTCCATATATACATACACTGATATACTCATGCCAGCGCATGTTAGTACAATGAACGTACAATGTAATGTGTCTGTTTGCAATTAACCAAATGTGTAGCTTATGATGGAGAATTTTATTTCTTCTATATATCTACATTTTAGTAGCGACGGGAAAATACTCGGGGGTGAGGGCGGAGGGGGGGGGGGGGGTCTGTTTATTTTTTACGTTGGCACAGACAGACAGCCCCTGCGCGTGCTGTAACCTCATCGTGGTGCAGGGGTGTAACATTCGTTTTGAGAATGGCCAATACAGCACAAATTGAAATTTTGAGTAAAAGTCAGTATCTTATTTGTTTGCATTACCATAGTTTGACACCCAATAGTTCATGCTGGGATATCGTTAAACATTCATTAATTCATTCAGACAGACAGACAGACTCATAGAAATTAATGTCTTAGGATAGTTGGACTTGTATTTGTCGTTTTCTATTTGTTTTAAAATAGTACATTTAATAAAAGCTATTCATTAAAAAATAATAATAAATATGCGCTGAATACCTTATCATATATAATTCAATATTAATTAATTGTTATTTGAATATGATAATCGATCGTGGCCAAATATAACGAGTTCTGGTCTTAGACTTTAAAGAGGTATCATTTACAGTTAATTAATTAATCATTTCTCGATCAACTTCCCGTACCTAACAAATGTCTCTGTCCAACAATAGACATAGCTGGATAATATTAAAAATTAAACACATCAATTACTGAATACAATGTGTTCTGTCTGGTTCGTCTCGGCAGATGTGGCTCAGTAGTTGAGTATCTAGTGAAATAATTTCCATTACAATCAATTACACTGAATTAATACTGAAGGGCTCAGTGGTAAAGTGTTCGCCTGATGCGCGATCGGTCCTGGATCGATCCCCGTCGGTGGGCACATTAGGCTATTTCTTGTTCCAACAAGTGCACCACGACTGACTGTGCTATCCTGTTTGTGCAATGGTGCATATAAAATAACCCTTGTTACTAATTTAAAAATGTAGCGGGTTTTCTCTCTAAGACTACATGTATCAGTGTGCTCTAAGACTACATAACTCAGTGTGCTCTAGCGGTGTCATTAAACAAAAATTAATATTTAACGTCACCCAAGCACTTAAATACACATCGGCTATTCATTCAGAGAAACTTACCTTGCAGCAGCGATTTTGTTTTCTTGGTATGTGCTGTCCTATCGGTGGCAAAGTCCATACAAAAGAACTCGTTGCTTTTTTGGTAGAAATAGCTTGGGTGGTGACAGTGGTCTCTCTCTCTCTCTCTCTCTCTCTCTCTCTCTCTCTCTCTCTCTCTCTCTCTCTCTCTCTCTCTCTCTCTCTCTCTCTCTGTGTGTGTGTGTGTGTGTCTCTCTCTCTCTCTCTCTCTCTCTCTCTCTCTCTCTCTCTCTCTCTCTCTCTCTCTCTCTCTCTCTCTCTCTCTCTCTCTCTCTCTCTCTCTCTCTCTCTCTCGCTCTCTCTCTCTCTCTCTCTCGTGTCAAAATAACAATAGTTTAGACACCAAATAGACGTAGTTCAAAATGTGTCGTATTAAATAAACGACAGTGTCTTTAAAATGACAGTCATACCGTTATAATTATTTGCTCATTTGAAAGCTTATTTTGTCTAGACTGTCATGGGCCCTTTTATAGTGGTCAAATCTTTTGGAAAATCACGTCACGTAACCCCGGTACATTTTATTTTTAAAATGCCTTAGTTCCAAATAAATAGTGATATATGTTTTTTAAAAATCCGTTTTATGATACATAGGTTTTTAAATGATGGCAAATAACCTTTAAATTCCAATAATCGTGAAAATTAAAAAAAAAAATTTTTTTAAAGTTAATTAAAATATTTATGATAAGCAGGCATTTAACGTTAAAATTCTTCCGACTTTTTCTAATTTTCTTTTCTGACAAGTGGTCCCAAAAGTCATATGGCTACGTCGTTCTTTATTTGAAAGCTTATTACATCCAGTTCAACATAAGTCCTGTTGGGATGCCCAAAAGTGGTCATAGTTTAGGGAATATTGGTGTATTTTTTGTAAATTTGCATAGATCAAATATTTTAGTAGGCCTACAAACAATCTGATTAAAATTAGCTCTACTGGGTCTACCAGTAGATCTAACAGCATTGCGTGGACTCCCATGTCCAGGTGACATTTCATCTATAAATAACAATTTAAATATTGACCAATTACACTTCGCCTTTTATAGCGTTATTCGGGAGCATAAAAATTCTAAAAATATCGGGCGAGACTATTTATGCAATAGGCGAACTTGTTGGTCTATTTCAACATTGAAAAAACGGGGAAAAGTGCAGTAATAAACTATGGATTGTATACTAATATAAACAGATTTTATGGCTATACCATCACGGGTTGTTTTTGTTCGTCATGAAACTAATGTTATATTTTTTTTTTTTATTGGAATTAGTTTCCGGCATACTTCGTAATTCACCAGAATCATTTCGTATACCCTCGGCAAAATCCCGAATGTTTTCAAATTCTTTTCAAATCACTGGCATGATTTTGCAAGTAAGGTTTTGATTGGTCGAATGAAAGGTCAACAGGACATGAGCTCCAACGGGCTGCTGTTAGATCCACATGTAATAGTGGAGCTAATTTTAATTAGATTGGCCTACAAAGCTCCAAATACTAGTATGATAACAATTGTGTATTTTGTGATAAAAGCACTACACTGTGCGTAATGTGACGTAATTTTCAAACACATGTGACCACATTTGGCCACCACATCAGGGCCTGATATTAAACCAAAAAAGAACGTGGCCCTCACTACTCTACTAGTAGGCTAGTATATCTGGCGAAATGTTTAGTAACCCAGTGGTAAAGCGCTCGTCTGATGCGCGGTTGGCTCAGGATCGATGCCCACGGGCTGGACCATTGGGCTATTTCTCGCTCCAGCCAGTGCATCACGACTGGTATTTCAAAGACCATGGTATGTGTTATCCTATTTGTGGGATTGTGGATGGAAAAATGTAGCGGTTTCCACTCTAAGACTAAATGTCAAAATTATAAAATGTTTGACTTCCAGTAACCGATGATGAAAAAAATCAATGTACTTTAGTAGTGTCGTTAAACAAAACAAACTTTAACTTTAGTTTATCGATCGGTATGCCATTAAAAAAGGAGAATACCATGCTACATAATTCATTCAGTACTGTTACCGTCGCGGTTACTTCCCTTTGGCTAGGCACACGATTTCTGAGCAGAATTGCCGGCCTCGGTGGCACAGTGGTTAAGCCATTGGGATACAGACTGGTAGGTACAGAGTTCGTAGCCCGGTACCGGTACCAACCCAGAGCGAGTGCTTAAGGTAGGTGTAAGGCCACTACATCCTCTTTTCTCTCACTAACCACTAACCAACTAACAATTAACAACCAACCCACTGTCGTGGACAGACATCCCAGATAGCTGAGGTGCGTGCCCAAGACAGCGTGCTTGAAACTTAATTGGATATAAGCATGAAAATAAGTTGGAATGAAATAAGCAGAATTACCGGCCTCGGTGGCGCAGTGGTTAAGCCATCGGACTACAGGCTGGTAGGTGGGTTCGCAGCCCGATACCGGCTCCAACCCAGAGCTAGTTCTTAAGGGCTCAGTGGGTAGGTGTAAGGCCACTACACCCTCTTCTCTCTCACTAACAACTAACAAACTAATAACTAACCCACTGTCCTGGGCAGGCAGCCTTGATTGGATATAAGCACGAAAATAAGTTGAAATTAAAAAAAAAAAGCAGAATCACCGGCCTCGGTGGCGTAGGACTGGTAGGCACTGGGTTCGCAGCTCGGTACCGGCTCCCACCCAGAGCGAGTTTTAACAAATCAATGGGTAGGCGTAAGACACTACACTCTCTTTTCTCTCACTAACCACTAACCCACTGTCCTGGACAGACAGCTCAGATAGCTGAGGTGTGTGTCCAGGACAGCGTGCTTGAACCTTAATTGGATATAATCACGAAAATAAGTTGAAATAAATAAAATAAAAATCATCATGGAAAAGAAAGACATCAGTTTCGATGCCTCATGGTGCAGTGGTAAGTCATCAAATGTAAAGATGATATAGCTGCTGAGTTCAAATCCCACTAATGGTTCAACCTAAAATGGATGCACAGTTCAGTGAGGCAGTGTACAACTACGAAATCTGTCTCGTAACCCAGGGGAAAAGGGAGTTCCGCTCCAAGGGGAAACATAATGCGGAATATCCATATAAAAGGATACGTCTCTTGTAAAAAAAAAGAAGCTATTAAGAACAGCAATATTCTATTATGTCATCTAGTATGTCAAAATAACATGTATAGGGTAAATCCATCTCAAATATTTAGAGTCGCCCACGCACTTCAGTCTCCGATTCACTTGAATTTGTAACAAATATTCCACAGATATCCACATGGGTTCAGTATTCCAAGTAGATTTTGAGAAATGGTCATTTATCTAACTGTCATCATGTCCGTACTATATTTCAAGTCCCGTTATCTCAGTACATAATGTACACAGAAACATGAAACTAGTAGTTTTTAGTAGTTACACTGGATAGTTAGAGACAATTGAAGAATCTTTAAAATACCATTTTATGTTATGACCAGCCATTGTTTTAGACACCAAAAACACTGTTTTACATTCAGTAGAATCAGTATTACACACATTTATTTATTGTTTGTTTGTTTCTCTGTCAAGTCCACCTCAGTGGTGCTTCGTCAGTGCTAAAATCATGTATAATTAAAAAATAAAGTTCGTGAGAAAAAATTCTGTATGGATAATATAATTTGGTACATATAAACTACATACCATTAGCTATAAAATGAGACAAGTTTCGGAATTTTAAAAATCTACGCACATTATTTTCATTGAAAAGACCCCCCAAAACGATGCTTCCGATTTCAGAAGGATGTTGTTCCATAATTAATCATCACATAGTTGTAATATTTAAGATGTATTTAGAAACAAATTAAATGTGTGTAGGTCTAATGAATCTAAATGTTTTTGTAAAATAAAATCGAATTTTAAAGTTTTAGTTGTCTCTAAGCATTCAATATAACTAATAAAAACTACCAGCCTGCTATATATCAAACCTTTATGACCT
Source organism: Gigantopelta aegis (assembly GCF_016097555.1). NCBI lineage: Eukaryota > Metazoa > Mollusca > Gastropoda > Neomphalida > Peltospiridae > Gigantopelta > Gigantopelta aegis. The sequence continues at coordinate 53,929,948 of NC_054704.1, forward strand.
TTATATGTAATTTTAAAGTTTTTAGTTGTCTCTAAGCATTCAATGTAACTAATGAAAACTACCAGCCTGCTATATATCAAACCTTTATGACCTTTATATGTAATTCCTATACAAGATGCTAGATTTCTATATGCATTATTTTCCTCGGGTAAGGGGACTTGAAATAGGATAGAAATGATGGCGGCAATTTTCGAGCTAAATTTGGTTTGCAAAATATCTATTTCTTACAAAATACATGGAATACGTAACCCATAACTCAGATTTATTTATGACGAGTACTGACGCATTGTTCGTACAAATTTCAAGTGAATCTGAAACCGAAGAACATGGGACATTTGTTGATTTGAAATGGATTGACCCTATAGAAAAGTAAATGTATTTTGGATATAACAAAAAAAGAAGAAAATAATAAAAATTTTTATGTGCAATTTAGAAAGGAGTCGGTTCAGAAATAAATAACTTGTTGTAATTGTCATAGTATGAAAAAAAAGGCGTTCCTTGTGTAACAGAGTATAAATGGTTACGATGTGTACAGTTCATTTCACGGGATAAATTAAATAAATGTTATTAACGAAACCTAAAAGCGTAATTTTAAAAATCTTCTGAAAGCAGCAGAAATCCCCGAGATAGCGTTAAAGAGGGGTCAGTATTCCAAAAATTTCTCGGATAGGATTCCCATACCTCCGTCACGGGCTTCACGCCTACGGCTTTCGTCTCTTTGGACTACGCCCTCCACACTAGTTCCGTCTGATACAATGTCGACCCGCACCCCCTTCCCCCCCCCCCCCCCCCCCAGACACACCCACCCGACATGCTAGTTACGGGCCAGGAAATTAAACTTTCTCACTAAATTTTGAACGAAAGAAAGATATTAACTGTTTTATATTTAACAAAATTAATTAAGGGACAATAGATATTTTCAGCAGTTTTCTTTAAATATGGTAAAATAAAATATAGCTTATTCCGGTGTAAGATGTCGACGTTGTGACACGTTATTAAACTTAATTATTTAAACCACAATTTAGAGCGAACAAACCAAACGTGTAACGAAAGGGGTGTTTTTGTATAAAGTGTCAAACATTTGGTAATTTTTACAGTCTTAGACACAAAACCCGCTACATATTTCCATTCCTAGAAAGGGATCTTTTATATGCACCATCCCACAGACAGGATAACACACACCACAGCCTTTATTATACCAGTCGTGGTTTACTGGCTGGAACGAGAAATAGCCCAATGGGCCCACCGACGGGGATTGATCGTAGACTGACCGCGAATCAGGCGAGCGCTGTACCACTGGGGTACGTCCTGCCCTACACATGTGACGAATCGTAGACGAATGTACATTTCTGTAGTTGTCATGAATACACGGAAAACAGACCGGGTGTAAGATTTGTGCATGTATTATTATAAGTCATAGTTTACTTAAAGGGACATTCCTGAGTTTGCTGCATTGTAAGATGTTTCCGACTAATAAAATAGTTCTACGATTAAACTTGCATATTAAATATATTTTCTAGTTTAGAATATCAGTGACTGTATATTCATTGTGTTTTTGGTCGCCTTAATATTTGTAAGAAGCCCAAACTGGATTTTGTATTCAAATAATTTCGTACGTACGAAATTTTTTTATTTTAGGAAATAAAATGGAACTTAACCTAGTATAAATATTAGAACGATCAGAAACACGTTTAATATACAGCCACTAATATTTTATGCAGAAAAATATATTTGATATGTAATTACAATCGTTATAAAATCTCTGTTAGTCGATAACATCTTAAAAAAGAAGCAAACTCAGGAATGCGCCTTTAAAGAATGTTCAGAATTAAGCTGTGATCAATGCAGAGCACGACATGGCCCAGTAGTAAAGCGCTCGCTCCTATCCATTGCCTCGAAATAATTCTATGACAAATGGCCACAGACCACAATTAATTACGCTATATATTTTTCTATATAGCCTTAGTGGCTAGACAAGACAAGACTTTAGACTTTAGGCTATAACATTTTTATTAATATAAGCAGGCCCGTTTATTTTTGTATGTACCTTCACCTGCCTGGGGGACATATACCCTGAAAAGGACAATCCCTGTTGTCTAGCTCTTTTTCCAAGATATTGGTTTAAACAAACACACCCTCTAAACCAGGCCGGAGTACACCCATTTTACACTAAAAGCACTACTTTTTCATGGGCCAGAATTACCACAAACAAGTCTTCATTGTCAACAAGTTACACATGTTTACAAACTACATGCTCTCCCCTGTCAACTTCAGTCAAATAGCTGCCACTTCAAAGCTGTCTTCCATGAAATAATTACAGTCAAACAGCAGACTACTTGCGCGGACAAATTTCCGGATGGGAAGATAACTAATCTGAGACCAAATATTTTTGGTGGTAAAACAAAATGGATGCTGGATTATAACCGCATCACGCGTGTCGGATGATAAGCTCCTCCAGAAGCCCTTCCACCCCTTCAGTGTTATTTCTCCTTACAGCTGTCATAATTTAGCTGGTTCAGGACCAAGAGCGTCCTGCCTTTAGAATGTTCGGGAGTTTGCTTATGTCTTTGCCAACGATATGAGTGGCTTACTTTCCTAAAGATCTGGATCCCGTTCCTCGATAGGATCTTAGCGCTAAGGTGGTTATGCATTTTGGTGATCTTAGCGCAAAGATCGCTTGGTGGAACGGGGACCAGTCAGTTGGTTACACCCTTACATGTAAGGTCAAAATTCAAATCGGGAGCAGGTCCACTCGCCCCTAAACCAACTCGTCCCGTACCAACTCGCCCCAGCCGATGGTCAACTCGCTCCACACTGTTTAGTCAACTCATATGATTACCGCTTTATTAATTAAATATAACAATAGTTTAAGCAATAATGTGCATTACATATTGATGAATATGCACACCAGTCGGAGTTCAAAAGCTATGCCTGATCATTTCTCATCCATAGACAGGATAGAACATACCACGGCATTTGTTGTACCAGTCGTGGAGCTGGAGCTAGAAATAGCCCAATGGCCCACTGACGGGGATCGATCCCAGACCAACCGAGCATCAAGCGAACGCTTTACCACTGGGTTACGTACCCCCCACCCCACCCCCAGACTCCCTTGTCCCAGCCTCCACTAAAAGTATTTTTGTCAATAATTTCAGTTTAGCTTGATGTCAAAAAATGGAAAAGTAATTTGAAAATAACAAAAACTATTATATTTGTATGTTGAAATGTTGAAAAAAATTGGTCAAGAATAATTAAAACAGCACATAAAAAAAGAAAAAAAAATTTATCAACCAAAATATCTTTTCTTTTCTTTTAATTTTAGTAGAGGCTGGGACGAGGTTTAACTGGTTAGAAAACGAAATCTGCATCTTGTGATGAATGTTAGGACACATTTGGCTCAACAAAACATCCCTTTCAAATACACCATCTACACGACTATTTCTTCTGGGGAAAAAAACAACACCAACAAAATATCAGTCTCTGTCTTCCAGCGTACACCAAACGAGCCAAGTGTAGACAGCTAGCACTAAAAGCGAATCGAGATCGCTGGAGCTGCATTAAGTTTTCATACGAATGTAAATTGAGCGCCAAGCGCCGGGGTGCCCATGACACCTCGCGATGAAAAGGCAAACGAGAAAATCCATTTACGGCATAAAGTTTGTCACCTTTCGTTTGCTCTGGAAGTGCTGTCGTCCTCGTGATATTGTAGCCCGCGACTGGCAGTCCATTTGAGGATGAGTCGCGCGTACGATAAGAGCCGAGAAGCTCTTGAATTATTCATCCAACTTAAATTGCAGTCCTTCTGTCATAATCTTTGATCATACCGTACTGACCTGTAATTTTCCGCGTCTCGACTTTCAGATGCACCCTATTCTCTTTGTATTTCCTTTTCCAGACGCCTTTCTCATAGTGAGAGAGTGTTCTGGGAAATAGTATGGTACTAGTATTAATAATTTATTTTATTACACTTGATCGTTGTGTATGAGTTTTCGTAGAAGACAGAGCAAAGAATGGGGGTGGGCTGAGATGTTGGTAGTATCGAACGATTAAGGTTCATCGTCTGGTACAAATTAGTCTTCATCATTTAAGTTGATGCACTATTTACTGCAAGTATATGTGGATTTTTTTCTTCTTTTTTTTTTCTTCTTTTTTTTTGGGGGGGGGGGGCTATATACACAAAACATGTTTATCTTTTATTTGTAACTCTTTATTTATTTAGTTTTTATTGGCAAAGGTACAGTTTACAAAACATGTATTACAAAATACAAGAAAAAAGAACAAAACAATATACACACAGCACGTATTTAAATACAGACAGTAATTGAAAAAAAAGTATTTTGAGCTGATGTTTCAGGAACGTATAACGTATTTAAACACGGGTTATTTCACAGCAGATCTCCTCTTTACAAGATTAATATATTTGCATATATCTATTATATATATTATTTATAGATAGTATCATACACTAAAAACCAGCTGATTAAATCAACCTTGATTAAAAACAAACTGAGAAGAAGAACAATATTTATTCACTGGCTTCTAATACCGCGACAAATAGGCACCATTTTTAAATATGATCGTCCCTTTGCAAATTTATTTGTTATATTTTTTTTTTCTGTCATATAGTAATCCTTTACCATGGCTAGAAGACATGTGTATCTAATAACAAATTGTGTATGTATTTCACACTATTATATCTTTCACAAATGTTAAGCCCAGTGGTACCGCGCTCGCTCGATGTGCGGTCGGTCTAGCATCGATCCCCGCCGGTGGGCCCATTGGGCTATTTCTCGTTCTAACCAAATGTTTAACATCCAATAGCCAATGATTAATAAATCAGTGTGCTCTAGTGGTGCTGTTAAACAAACCAAAACTTCAACTTCCCCACTGAACTTTCAACTTCATCTGATTTTGGAGTCCGTATTGGGAAAGGAACCCATCATCATCTATTAACCTTAAGGCCAAAAGTTTACTCTATGACGTCATCATGGCCGATTAACTTCTGTCGTCTGCTTCATTACCAAGTGGAGAAAAAGCGGGGGGATATTCTACAAAAATTTCACACTTACTAGCCGTCAGCTTCGGTCGCTTTTTCTGCACGGAGCAGACGTGCAATTTGGGACCGTATATTACGCGCTTTCGATATATGTTTGTTCGGGAAAACTTGGATAATTTAAAATCGACGAGCTTTTGAAAACATCGTGTCAGAAGACTCGTCAACGGTGTTTGCGAAATTCGCCGGGGAAATCTTCGGCCTCATTATTGGCATATTCCGATCGATGGTAACCCGATTAGTGGACAACAAAAATGATTAAACTTACATAGCGGGCAAAATGGCGGCTTCCCGCCACCTGCTTTCCTAGCGCAACTCTCTCGGAAAGGCCGCCGAGATGCGCGCGCTTGCCCCACGGGTGCACGTGCTGCAGATTAATCCCTTGTTCCGGCAGACAACTATCGCGAGTCATTCAAATCTCCAGGCTTTCACAAAAATACTTTGATGTGAGCGAATACAATGGACGAATGTATATTTTGTTCACTGATTGCAAATAAATCGAATTTGGCTCCGAAGAGGCCAAAATGCTGTCATCTGGTTCAAGGCGGTCGTAGTTGATGGAATGCAAACGGTTTGGATTGGTAATACGTTTTCTATTAAATGCTGTTTGCAAATAGTGTGTTCGCAATTTTGTCTAAATCAATCAAAGTAAAAGAAGAAAAACTTTTTTTTCTAACTATCGATTAATTGTTCCATTATTTAAATCCAAAATTATGTTCGTTTAGTACGTAAGCTATTCATTATTTATAAATGCTTCTAAATATGCCAATTAACTTTCTTCAATGAACATTCTTCTTTCGGCTTATGTAAATATAGTTTATTTTAGAAAATATGGATAATTTGGTTTATTTTAGAAAATATGGATAATGAAATGTGGAAAATGCAAGACAAATATATGATATCACATTTACGCCATAAAATTTGAGATACAGTTTAGTTTTCACAACTTTAATTTTAACCTACTATAATTTATCCATAATCATATTCTTATTTTATATAAAAATTTTCTTAGAGATTTATCATTTTTAAATTTGATTTTACAATTTATTTGATACAAACATTTTGTTTCATTTTTTAATAACCACAAACCATAGTCCTGTCACTTTACAAATTAGACTAAGATATATTTATGGAAAGCCTTGACATAATAACAAAGCGTTAATCCCTATATTAAAATTGAAATTTATTTATCGCCTTAATTAACGTATTAATATATTTTAAATAATATTTTTAATACATGTATATGATTTATTGTATACAGGATGTCTGTTTATATAATTATGCATTTATCATTTATTAATAATCTATTTAATATTTAATGAGCGTTTTGTAACAGTTTTATGAAAAGGTTAAAAACATTTTAAAGAATAGTAATTACATTGTGCAAATAAGCCATTTAATAAATAATTTTACGTTTACATGCGCACACGCATACACACACAAATATATATATTAAGATTATTTATAGGTAGGTACGTAGGTAAGTGAATGAACAAACGGACGGAAGGACAAATATACAAATTTTAACCTATTATATTTACCAGCTACAGAATGTTTTGAATATATAATCCAGTTTTTAAGTTTTATATGTTTTCTAATTATTATAGAGTTACAGTTTGTCACAAACCTAGACTGGTCAAACAAGTGTGATGTATTTAACAACCAATTACCGGACTCATCTGTGGTGACCTTTACGTGTCCCATAAAACACATACATTACTGACATTATGACGTTTCACTGTCTTACACATCGTCCAAAGCCAATTGGCGTTCTCCGGATCAAACATGTATATTCCAGGCGCGTGTTTCGGTGGGGGGGGGGGGGGGGGGGGGGGGGGGGGGGGGGGGGGGGGGGGGGGGGGTGGGGGGGGGGGGGGGGGGGTCCGGGAGTTGACTAACCACCCACCTCCTACTGTTCAAGCAAATTGTCTCCTTTTTTTCCAATATATTTTCCAGGGGAGCATGACTCGACCCTCACCCCATACGATTCGCTTGCCACAGTCAATATACCCCCTCCTTCTAAATATCCTGCACACGCGCCTGTATTCTGTTATTAATACTATTATAAACTTCTGTGCATATTCTATATATTATATAATTGAGTTTTTACATATATTTGTTGTCTCTGTAAAAACTGTCCTTCACAGGCAATTTGAAAGGAAAGTCTGGCAACCTCGAGCCGTACTATTATTTTTAAGACTGTGCCGCCCTTGAATTTTATATTCAAGTTAGTTAATTATTTTCTTTTTCTTTTTTTTTTTCTTCTTTTTTTTTCTTTTTTTTTTCTTTTTTTTTCTTCTTTTTTTAAAATTATTATTTAGAGGTGAAACTACATTTATGTTAAATATTCATTTTATGTGCAGTATTTAAATATAATATTTTGTAGTTGTTAATGTTTATATATTGTTACTTTCTCTTAAATAAACAATGCACTGTGGTGTCATTAAACAAAGATTTTGTTACCTTATTTTTCGGTTTGTACCAAATAGAATAAATTGATTTTTATTTCAACAACATGCATATGGCTGTCTTCAGTTCTTTTAATCATCGACGTAAGTTGCTTTGTTTACTAATGAAATTTCCACTTCACAAAATCCTGCAGTAAATTTGTCAAAGTCAAAGTATGAGGCGGAAACTGTTTGTTGTAAATTTGATTTAAAAGAGTAATTGTTTGTCTGATGTTAGGAAGGAGTAACGCTGGATGGGTTAAGTATTAGCGTTGGAAAGTCGTTAATCATGGTAATTGCGACTTGATTAATTTGAACGAAACAAAAATTTGATAAATTAACAATACAGGCGTGTGCGTATAAGGCGGGTACTCTTGGGCGGGCAGGACCACACACACACACACACACACACACACACACACACACACACAGAGAGAGAGAGAGAGAGAGAGAGAGAGAGAGAGAGAGAGAGAGAGAGAGAGAGAGAGAGAGAGAGAGAGAGAGAGAGAGAGAGAGAGAGAGAGAGAGAGAGAGAGAGAGAGAGAGAGAGAGAGAGAGAGATGTATACACACACATACATCCTGACGCACACGCATTCATGTACATACACAAAGATATATACACATGTAAACACTCACATACGCACACCTATTCAGATAAAAACAAAAATACACACACAATCACACACACACACACGCGCGCGCACGCACACACACACACAGAGAGAAAGAAAGAAAGAAATGTTTTATTTAACGGCGCACTCAACACATTTTATTTACGGTTATATGGCGTCAGACATATGGTTAAGGACCACACAGATTTTGAGAGGAAACCCGCTGTCGCCACTACATGGGCTACTCTTCCGATTGGCAGCAAGGGATCTTTTATTTGCGCTTCCCACAGGCAGGATAGCACAAACCATGGCCTTTGTTGAATCAGTTATGGATCACTGGTCGGTGCAAGTAGTTTACACCTACCCATTGAGCCTTGCGGATAACTCACTCAGGGTTTGGAGTCGGTATCTGGATTAAAAATCCCATGCCTCGACTGGGATCCGAACCCAGTACCTACCAGCCTGTAGACCGATGGCGTACCACGACGCCACCGAGGACGGTCACAGAGAGAGAGAGACACGCACACACTTCTCAACATACTAGAAAAATGTATAAGTTTTCGGGGCAAAAACTGCGCTTTTTTCAGGGCAGATGCCACATTTTAAGTTAAAAATACCAAGGCAAATTATCATCCCATATGACTGTGCAAACAGGAACAGAGAAAGACACTTTGTAACATTTGTCACAACTTTAACCCTTAAAATGTGTGTATGGTAAACTGTTTGTTTTTACATACTGTTGTTCCTAAACGCGTTGTTAAACAATACTGTAGTGGAAGACTAAATCAAACAATGCAATGAAAGGTTTCTTTTCTACAATTATTCGTAGTATCCCGCATATAATAAAGAATATATAATAATCATGCTTAAAACGTACGTTTGTAATTCATATATTAATTGTTTCTGTTTTTCTTTCATTCATTCATTCTTTCTTTCTTTCGTTCTTTTATCCATTCATCAATCTATTCATTTTTTATCCATTGATCCATACGTCCATCTTTCCATTCATTCATTCATTCATTCATTCATTTATACATTCATTTATACATTCAGTCATTCATTCATTCTCTCACTCACATAAAATAAGCAAAGACAATATTCCTTTCAGAGAGCTCTACCGGCCTCGGTGGCGTCGTGGTTAGGCCATCGGTCTACAGGCTGGTAGGTACTGGGTTCGGATCCCAGTCGAGGCATGGGATTTTTAATCCAGATACCGACTCCAAACCCTGAGTGAGTGCTCCGCAAGGCTCAATGGGTAGGTGTAAACCACTTGCACCGACCAGTGATCCATAACTGGTTCAACAAAGGCCATGGTTTGTGCTATCCTGCCTGTGGGAAGCGCATATAAAAGATCCCTTGCTGCCTGTCGTAAAAGAGTAGCCTATGTGGCGACAGCGGGTTTCCTCTAAAAACAGTGTCAGAATGACCATATGTTTGACGTCCAATAGCCGATGATAAGATAAAAAAATCAATGTGCTCTAGTGGCGTCGTTAAATAAAACAAACTTTACTCTTTTTTTTCAGAGAGCTCTAGTAGGACCCAGCGTTACATGATTATGTTACAGCTGTTGTGTTCTGCCTCATGTTGACACTAAACATAACCCAGTATTAGTATTCATCGAAACTTCACCGACCACCACGCGTCCTGGCTAATCTAATAAAGCCTTGCACTATCATGTGCTCATGAACCACTTTCAGAATAGTAGTGACATTGGAACCTTAACCTTTCAGGCGCGGAGTAAAACATGTTCAGGTGCGATGGATTGTACAAATAAAACTTGCCCCAGCTGCGATGGGCTGTACAAATAAAACTTGCCTGAGGTGCGATGGGCTGTACGAATAAAACTTGCCTGAGGTGCGATGGGCTGTACGAATAAATTTTGCCTGAGGTGCGATGGGCTGTACGAATAAAACTTGCCTGAGGGGCGATGGGCTGTACAAATTAAACTTACCTTGGGTGGATGGTTTGTACAAATAAAACTTGCCTGGGGTGGAATGGGTTGTACAAATAAAACTTGCCTGAGGTGCGATGAATTGTACAAATAAAACTTGCCTGAGGTGTGATGAATTGTACAAATAAAACTTGCCTTGGGTGAATGGGTTGTACAAATAAAACTTGCCTGGGGTGCGATGGATTGCACAAATAAATCTTGCCTAAGGTGCGATGAATTGTACTAATAAAACTTGCCTCAGTTGCGATGGGTTGTACAAATAAAACTTGCCTGGGATGCGATGGGTTGTACAAATAAAACTTGCCTGGGATGCGATGGGTTGTACAAATAAAACTTGCCTGGGATGCGATGGGTTGTACAAATAAAACTTGCCTGGGATGCGATGGGTTGTACAAATAAAACTTGTCTGAGGTGAATGGGTTGTATAAATAAAACTTGCCTGGGGTGGAATGGGTTGTACAAATAAAACTTGCCTGGGGTGCGATGGATTGCACAAATAAAACTTGCCTTGGGTGAATGGGTTGTACAAATAAAACTTGCCTGGGGTGCGATGGATTGCACAAATAAAACTTGCCTGAGGTGCGATGAATTATACAAATAAAACTTTCCTGGGGTGGAATGGGTTGTACAAATAAAACTTGCCTGAGGTGCGATGAATTGTACAAATAAAACTTGCCTGAGGTGTGATGAATTGTACAAATAAAACTTGCCTTGGGTGAATGGGTTGTACAAATAAAACTTGCCTGGGGTGCGATGGATTGCACAAATAAAACTTGCCTGAGGTGCGATGAATTATACAAATAAAACTTTCCTGGGGTGGAATGGGTTGTACAAATAAAACTTGCCTGAGGTGCGATGAATTGTAGAAATAAATCTTGCCTAAGGTGCGATAAATTGTACTAATAAAACTTGCCTCAGTTGCGATGGGTTGTACAAATAAAACTTGCCTGGGATGCGATGGGTTGTACAAATAAAACTTGCCTGGGATGCGATGGGTTGTACAAATAAAACTTGCCAGGGATGCGATGGGTTGTACAAATAAAACTTGTCTGAGGTGAATGGGTTGTATAAATAAAACTTGCCTGGGGTGGAATGGGTTGTACAAATAAAACTTGCCTGGGGTGCGATGGATTGCACAAATAAAACTTGCCTTGGGTGAATGGGTTGTACAAATAAAACTTGCCTGGGGTGCGATGGATTGCACAAATAAAACTTGCCTGAGGTGCGATGAATTATACAAATAAAACTTTCCTGGGGTGGAATGGGTTGTACAAATAAAACTTGCCTGGGATGCGATGGGTTGTACAAATAAAACTTGCCTGGGATGCGATGGGTTGTACAAATAAAACTTGCCTGGGATGCGATGGGTTGTACAAATAAAACTTGTCTGAGGTGAATGGGTTGTATAAATAAAACTTGCCTGGGGTGGAATGGGTTGTACAAATAAAACTTGCCTGGGGTGCGATGGATTGCACAAATAAAACTTGCCTTGGGTGAATGGGTTGTACAAATAAAACTTGCCTGGGGTGCGATGGATTGCACAAATAAAACTTGCCTGAGGTGCGATGAATTATACAAATAAAACTTTCCTGGGGTGGAATGGGTTGTACAAATAAAACTTGCCTGAGGTGCGATGAATTGTAGAAATAAATCTTGCCTAAGGTGCGATGAATTGTACTAATAAAACTTGCCTCAGTTGCGATGGGTTGTACAAATAAAACTTGCCTGGGATGCGATGGGTTGTACAAATAAAACTTGTCTGAGGTGAATGGGTTGTATAAATAAAACTTGCCTGGGGTGGAATGGGTTGTACAAATAAAACTTGCCTGGGATGGAATGGGTTGAACAAACAAAACTTGCCTTGGGGTGGAATGGGTTGCACAAATAAAACTTGCCTGGGGTGGAATGGGTTGAACAAATAAAACTTGCCTGGGGTGGAATGGGTTACAGGGTCGATTTCTTTTAGTACCAGAAGCATTGGGTTTTACAATTCTAAGCAACCCTCGTTGTGTTTAAGGGCTAACTAAACTTCTAGTCTAAGTCTAACAATCATATAAAATCATTTTAACAAGCCCCACAATTGCGAGCATCACAAAGTTAACCACTACTAGGACAAGTGGCTTGACATTTTTATTTTAAAAAGGAGAAGTAAGACGCACATTCCAGGAAACTTCTATATTTGTAAACTATGCTCAAATTGTCTTACCATTCTCTTTCTACTCAGTCAAAACATACCTCGAATCTCATTCATTCATTCATTAATTATTCTTTCATTCATTCATTCATTATTCTTTCATTCATTCATTCATTATTCTTTCATTCATTCATTATTCTTTTATTCATTCATTATTCATGCATTCATTATTCGTTCATTCATTCATTATTCTTTCATTCATTCATATTCTTTCATTCATTCATTATTCGTTCATACATTCATTATTCATACATTCATTATTCGTTCATTCATTCATTCATTCATTCATTCATTATTCTTTCATTCATTCATTCATTATTCTTTCATTCATTCATTATTCGTTCATTCATTCATTCATTCATCCATTCATTCATTCATTCATTATTCATCATCATCTTCTTCCCCGCCTCTTGTTCATTTTCGTTATGCAGACACCAGAAAGAAAGAAAAAAATAATACGGGATATTTAAACAAAAGTATATGCAAATATGTATGTATATATGTTTGTTCATGCATATGTATGAGCTTATGTATATGTATGTACATGTAAATATATGTGTGTGTTAAAAATACTATGTAAATCACTGATTCAGGGTATCCTATCCTTGACTCTGTCACTCTGATCTGGGCAATATGGGGTTTTTTTAAGTCTAACAGTCATCATATGTCTGACACTCACTTGTGTTTGATGTATGTTTAGATCAATAAAAATGTTTTGGGTTTTTTAATGAATGAATGAATGAATGAATGAATGAATGTTTAACGACACCCCAGCACGAAAAATACATCGGCTATTGGGTGTCAAACCATGGTAATGCAAACAAATAAAGTGATGATCAACATCAATATAATAATTCAAGATTTAAATAAAAACAGTGTAAAGAACTGTGCAAAAATACAAATATCACAGATAGATACTGACTTTTACTCAAAACTTCAATTGTGCTGTATTGGCCATTCTCAAAGACAATGTTACACCCCTGCACCACGGTGAGGTTACAGCACGCGCAGGGGTGGGGGTTTTAATCATCGAACTAATGACGTATGTTTTTATTTTTCTTCTTGGTTTTAGTATGTATTTTTTCTATGATTCACTGGCATGTATTAACATAACAGTATTTTTATACTTTATATTTTGCGTAGGATTTATGCAAACCACCATACTTGGTTCGTAGATTTAGACACTTTTTATTCAACCCAAGGTCGTTAACTGTTTGGCTGTTTGCCATGCATTGAAGCAAACTAAATACCAGTGATTGTTTTTTTTTGTTTTTTGTTTTTTTTCATTTATTTATCTATCTATTTATTTTTATTTTTTTTATTTATTTTTTTCCTTTACTAAATTACTAAGCAAAAATGAATTCAAAGTTTGGTTGGATTTTTTTTTTCGATTTTGGGGGGGGGTTGGGGTCCTGAGGCGGGGGTTAATATCTTTTTATGTTTTTTGTTTCTTTTTATTTTGTTTGTTAATTTTTATTAGATATAATATCAGTAATAAAAATATAACATTTCCATGACCTATTGCCATATAAAATGCACGTTAAACGTTAAAATGTTGGCTTTTATGGATGAGACCTTTTCACTTTCACAATGCAGTACCATAGAACACACAGGAACTCATGCCGTTTACCGTGTCTGATGTTTATATCTCAGTAACAGGTCATCGTAATGCAAATACAGTTTTCAGATTTTCATTCCTCAGATTCTCATGTAGAAACTCGTTGTGTCGAACTCGGAAGGGTCGAATACACCGCAACGCTTGAACCAAAAACGAAGTCCCGAGTTACACTCACACGATATTGACCGAATGGTTGGGTCGAACTACCCGATGGGTCGAACACTTTCTCAAGCACCGACGAGGTTCGAATCAACGGGATTCAACTGTATTAGTAAAACAGTTTGATTTAATGTGTATCAAATACACCAGGCGAGCGCTGAACTGACTATGGATATAAATATTACCATCCCTCACCCTTAAAGTGAATCAGAAATAACTGGGAGTCAAGCTGTTCATTTCAGAGATAACACGTAGCGTCTATAATTACCCTAGTTCCGCACAAAATTTGAGTACTTTTTTTTGCAGGTACCTCATACATGTTTCAAGCACAAGGCTACTTGACACCGTGGTATTAGATGAAATAAAATTGCATACATTTTTTTCCCCTGATGAAACTAATTTTTTTTACAACCAACACACATTTACCACCAACCACTGGACTTGTGGTGTTAACTTCTCTATCAAAAGTTAAGTGCACCTCGTACTTTGATCCAGCCGGAAGTTATTTGGTTTAGCGCGTCGTTATACTAGTGGGGGCGAGACGTAGCCCAGTGGTAAAGCGTTCGCTTGATGCGCGGTCGGTTTGGGATCGATCCTCGTCGGTGGGCCCATTGCGCTATTTCTCGCTCCAGCCAGTGCATCACGACTGGTACATCAAAGGCCGTGGTATGTGTTGTCCTGTCTATGGGATGGTGCATATAAAAGATCCCTTGCTGCTAATCGAAAAGTGTAGCCCATGAAGTAGCAACAGCGGATTTCCTCTCTCAATATCTGTGTGGTCCTTAGCCATAGGTCCGACGCCATATAACCGTAAGTAAAATGTGTTCAGTGCGTCGTTAAATAAAACATTTCCTTCCTTCGTTATACAAGTACTCGAGGCGAGCGGTGTACTGACGGCGCTAGATCATGCCCTGCTAGATCACCAAGGATTATCAATACCACGTTTGAAGCATCATAGCGCTTCGTTATACAAGTACACGAGGCGAGCGGTGTACTGACTGCGCTAGATCATGCCCTGCTAGATCACCAAGGATTATCAATACCACGTTTGAAGCATCATAGCGCGTCGTTATACAAGTACACGAGGCGAGCGGTGTACTGACTGCGCTAGATCCTGCCCTGCTAGATCACCAAGGATTATCAATACCACGTTTGAAGCATCATAGCGCGTCGTTATACAAGTACTCGAGGCGAGCGGTGTACTGACTGCGCTAGATCCTGCCCTGCTAGATCACCAAGGATTATCAATACCACGTTTGAAGCATCATAGCGCGTCGTTATACAAGTACACGAGGCGAGCGGTGTACTGACTGCGCTAGATCATGCCCTGCTAGATCACCAAGGATTATCAATACCACGTTTGAAGCATCATAGCGCGTCGTTATACAAGTACACGAGGCGAGCGGTGTATTGACTGCGCTAGATCCTTCCCTGCTAGATCACCAAGGATTATCAATACCACGTTTGAAGCATCATAGCGCGTCGTTATACAAGTACACCAGGCGAGCGGTGTACTAACTGCGCTAGATCATGCCCTGCTAGATCACCAAGGGTCATCAATACCACGTTTCACACATCATAGCGCTTCGTTATACAAGTACACCAGGCGAGCGGTGTACTGACTGCGCTAGATCATGCCCTGCTAGATCACCAAGGATTATCAATACCACGTTTGAAGCATCATAGCGCGTCGTTATACAAGTACTCGAGGCGAGCGGTGTACTGACTGCGCTAGATCCTGCCCTGCTAGATCACCAAGGATTATCAATACCACGTTTGAAGCATCATAGCGCGTCGTTATACAAGTACACGAGGCGAGCGGTGTACTGACTGCGCTAGATCCTGCCCTGCTAGATCACCAAGGATTATCAATACCACGTTTGAAGCATCATAGCGCGTCGTTATACAAGTACACGAGGCGAGCGGTGTATTGACTGCGCTAGATCCTTCCCTGCTAGATCACCAAGGATTATCAATACCACGTTTGAAGCATCATAGCGCGTCGTTATACAAGTACACCAGGCGAGCGGTGTACTAACTGCGCTAGATCATGCCCTGCTAGATCACCAAGGGTCATCAATACCACGTTTCACACATCATAGCGCTTCGTTATACAAGTACACCAGGCGAGCGGTGTACTGACTGCGCTAGATCATGCCCTGCTAGATCACCAAGGATTATCAATACCACGTTTGAAGCATCATAGCGCGTCGTTATACAAG
The DNA here is from genome assembly GCF_016097555.1 of Gigantopelta aegis. Taxonomy (NCBI): domain Eukaryota; kingdom Metazoa; phylum Mollusca; class Gastropoda; order Neomphalida; family Peltospiridae; genus Gigantopelta; species Gigantopelta aegis. The sequence goes on from NC_054704.1 coordinate 53,946,205, forward strand.
TACTCGAGGCGAGCGGTGTACTGACTGCGCTAGATCCTGCCCTGCTAGATCACCAAGGATTATCAATACCACGTTTGAAGCATCATAGCGCGTCGTTATACAAGTACACGAGGCGAGCGGTGTATTGACTGCGCTAGATCCTTCCCTGCTAGATCACCAAGGATTATCAATACCACGTTTGAAGCATCATAGCGCGTCGTTATACAAGTACACCAGGCGAGCGGTGTACTAACTGCGCTAGATCATGCCCTGCTAGATCACCAAGGGTCATCAATACCACGTTTCACACATCATAGCGCTTCGTTATACAAGTACACCAGGCGAGCGGTGTACTGACTGCGCTAGATCATGCCCTGCTAGATCACCAAGGGTCATCAATACCACGTTTGAAACATCATAGGGCGTCGTTATACAAAATTTGGAGATGTTACATTTTCCAATTCCTCTTAATACGTGTTACTCTTTTATTTCTCCTTTTTGTTTTTCTTTCTTTCCTTTTTTTTTCTTCTTACATTGTTATACTATATATTTGCAATAAAGTTATTTGATCTAACACCAGTCGTTTTGGTGATATGGGGTCCCAAATGTTTCCATGGCCATAATATTGGTTTTACGCTAATTAGCCCGTTTCCGGTGCTACAGTTTTGTCCTATTTTCAATATATTACTTATGGCAACCTCCTATGTACTATATAACGAAAAAAAATATTTTGTTGCAATTTTTCCGAGGTCAAACCATATTGTATTTATTGAATTATTACTGTTGTCCACAGCTCATGTCCACCAATCAAAACCTTACTTGCAGAATCATGCCAGTGATTTGAAAATAATTTGAAAATATTCCGAATTATTCTGAGGGTATACGATATGTTTCATGTGAATTACGAATGCGTTATTTAGACCAGTAGAACTAATTTTAATCAGATTGCTAACAACACTGCGTAGTCTCCAATGTCCAGGTAACATTTCGTTTGTAAATAATAATTTAAATATTGACCAATCACACTTCGCCTTTTATAATGTTATTTGTGAGCATACAAATTCTAAAGATATCGGGCGAGTCTATTTTAGTGGCCGCAGTACAGCGAACCATACCAATACGTACGGGATGGGTTATCAGTCTTCAATTTTACATTAAAATTTATTTATTTATTTATAAAAAAAAAAACTAAATCAGTCTTCAGTTTTACATTACAAATTATTTATTTTATAAAATAAAACATGTTTTAAGGCATTCATAATTTACACGAAACATGTCGTATACCCTCAGGATAATTCGGAATGTTTTCAAATTATTTTCAAATCACTGGCATGATTCTGCAAGTAAGGTTTTGATTGGTGGACATGAGCTACAACTGGCTGCTGTTAGATCCACATGTAATAGTGGAGCTAATTTTAATTAGATTGTTTAAATCACTGGCAGGATTCTGCAAGTAAGGTTTTGATTGGTGGACATGAGCTACAACTGGCTGCTGTTAGATCCATATGTAATAGTGGAGCTCATTTTAATTAGATTGACCCCTTCTTTGGACAAGCCGTTTCTAATATAATATTAGCACATTGCTAAGCTTCGTAAATATGGCAAACCTACGCTAGTTAGTTTGGGTTTTGCACTTGACTTTGTCGTGGAATTGGGTTTTAACGATTTATAATTTTTGACGGCATTGGTTGGTGACAATCTGAGAAAACATTTACAAGTGACATCCCCTGTCCTAAGCATTTTTGGCAGTGTGATTTGTTACAATACTACTAGTATTTCTTCATTGGTTTTATTTGTTTGTTTGTTTGTTTGTTTTGGTGTTGTTGGGGAGAGGGTTGTTATTTTGGGTGGTTCTTGTTGATGTTGTTACTGTTTGGGGGGGCTGAGATTGTTGGGGTTTTTTAGGATTTTGTTTTATTGATTAGTTTTGTAGTATTGTAATATAGGATATTTCATGGGAGATGTGTTGATTATTTATCTTCATGAGTTTGTGAAAGTGTCATGCCATATAATTCCAAAACATTGGCCCCTGACATCATTCCAGCCCAGTATCAAATCCAATATGAGAGATGCGTCGTATTGGAAATGTTATGGGATATTTTGGTTCTAGTTCAACATTTCAGCAGCAATTTGATTTAGATTTATTTCCAATCAGACAAGACTGGGTATTTTCATAATACTTTTCTAAAACTAAAGGTCAGACGCATATAACCACGGAGCAGAACTGATGTATATAAACGAGACGCCATTTCAGTACGTGATATTTATTCGTCTGCGTTTCGAGAAGTGGGAGGGGAAATCTAGTTTAATGGTAGATCGATCCATTTCAGTTGAAGCGCTAGGTTTAGGAGTTGTTTTTATTATCCATATAATAATAACAACAATAATAATAATAATAATAATAATAATAATAGTAATAATAATAATTTTATTATTATTATTATAATTAGTATGATGATGATGATTATTATTATTATTATTATTACCATCATCATAATTATATTATTATTATTTTATTTCTTTTATTATTATTATTATTATTATTATTATTATTATTATTATTATTATTATTAATAATAGTAGTATTATTTCAAAGGTTGTGGTATGTGCTATTCTATCTGTGGGAAAGTGCATACGGAATATCCCTTTCTGTTAATGGAAAAAATATAGTTTGACATTCAATAAGCGACTATTAAATAGGTCATTGTGCTTTAGTGGTGTCGTTAAACAAAACAAATTATTATTATTAATATTAATACTTTTTACTACTGTTACTATTATTATTATTACCACTACTACTACTACTACTACTACTACTACTACTACTACTACTACTACTACTACTACTACTACTATTATTATTATTATTATTATTATTATTACTATTATTATTACTATATTACTACTATTACTACTACTAATTATTATTATTATTACTAGTAATAATAATACTAATAATTACTAGTAGTAAGAGTAGTAGTAGTAGTAGTAGTAGTAGTAGTAGTAGTAGTAGTAGCAGTAGCAGTGGTAGTAGTAATAATAGTAGTAATAATAATAATAATAGTAATATTAGTAAAAAAAAGAGGTGAATATTAACAATAATAATAATTTTGTTATTTTTAAAGACACCACTAGCACTAGACCACAATGACCTATTTAGTTATTGTATTCGACTGGTGAGTCATCAATTTCAAACGTTGTACAAACCAGTATTGGTGACTTAATGTCACGATTAGGCAAGGAAGGGCAGGACAGGGTAGGGCAGGGAAAGGGTAAGGGAAAGAGGTAAGGGCAAGGGGTGGCAGCAGAAGAGGATTTTCACTGGTAGAGTTTAGCAGAGTGTAAGACAGTAAGAAACCGTTCAGCTGACATAAGTCAGATTCAAGGAACAACCCTAGTAGATTATAATTGGTTTTTCAATTCAAATTGAGACTAATCTAAAACATAAGAATTACAATCAACTCAGCTATGGTGACCAAATCAGCTGGTTATATGCAGATCTGGGGTTTGTATTATAATAATAATTGAATTCTAAACCTTGGTGTCAGATATTTCACGAGTTTCTAAAGAGTTACATCCAAGACGGTCCCAATACACAGGGATTTTCGCGATACATTCAGCACTACCATGGTATGCGCATGGTGCTGTTGTTGTTGCTTCTGCTGCTGCCGCTGCTCTTGTTGTTGTAGCTGATGCTGTTGTTGCCGTTGACATGTTACATGGCGCACTGCATGCTGCATACCTTTGTAAACGGCCGCCATTCACAGGAACAAATTCGACGTTTTTATGTTATCAGCAATGTCTTATCTGGGTCATACCTGTAATTTGTTATAGTCCTCACCTTGTTTGCAGTAGACCCTATATGCCTAACGTGTTATTAAATCAAATTATCTCGCTTGACGCTCGGTCGGTCTAAGATCGATCCCTGTCGTCGGGTCCATTGGGCTATTTCTTGTTCCAGCATGTGCACCACGACTGGTATATCAAAGGCCGTCGTATGTACTATCCTGTCTGTAGTTTGGTACATATAACAGATCCCTTCCTACTAATGGAAACATGTAGCTGGTTTCCTATCTAAGACTATATGTCAAAATTACCAAATATTTGACACCCAAAAGCCGATGATTAATGTGTTCTAGTGGTGTCGTTAAACAAAACTAATAAACAAAAACAATCACATTATTTTCATATTCATTATTTCGAAGTTTTATTTTTATACATTATGGACTTAATAATTCACGTGAAGTGTTTTTTTCATTTTGGTTCAGTTTATTTAAAAACACAAAGTATTAATTGCCAGGATTGTTGTAATCCTGTGATAAAATACGTCTTGATGCCATTCGTTAGATATATCTCTTACGAATGGTGCCGACGTAGCCCAGTGGTAAAGCGTTCGCCTGATGCACGGCCGGTCTGGAGTCGATTCCCGTCAGTGGGCCCAATTTTTCGTCCCTGCCAGTGCACCAAGACATGTATAGCAAGTCATGGTAAGTTTTATTCTGTCTGTGAGATGGTACATATAAAAGATTCATTGCTACTAATGTAAATATGTAGCTGGTTTCCTTTCTAAAATTATAAGTCAAAATTGCCAAATGTTTGAAATCCAATAGCCGGTGATTACTAAATCAATGTGCTCTAGTGGTGTCGTTAAACACAAACAAACTAGTTTGAAAATGTGCTACGGTGTCTATAGTCGTTCCAACAATTAACGCCGTTTTTCATACTATGGAATTTACTACAGCTTGTATGTTTCTGAGCCGATTGTGTTCTAAATTGCACACAAAAATAGTATTATTAATTTTTTCCAAAACACTTTTACTTTTCTTCTTACGTCAAAACAAACTTAAATTATTTCTATATATATCCTTTGTACATGGCTATGACTGAAAACACAAACAAAGAAAGAGATCGATGACAATAAATATAATCGTATGCAATCAGTCTAACACAAAATAAGAAAACAAGTTGAATGAAAAAGGTCTTTTTTAATACTGATGGTCTATACTTAAATAATACTGATATGAAATGTCTTCTATGTACAATATGCTTTATGCTGAGAAACTTGGAAAAACCAAGAAACATATAGGTACCAAATATAATGTGCATTGAGATATTTTGTAGTTTCCTGGAAGATCCTGACCACGTCATCCGTTTTTACTCCAATAATATACATTTAAAAAAAACGAAAAAACACTGTTTAAATTAAAGAAAAATACATCAAGAGCCTATTTTCAAAAAATAAACACATCATATCTCCACAAGCATGCATTCACAGAGATCTCTCGAAAATAGCAATAAACTGAAATTGTCTATCAATTCTATAGAGGAAACATTGAACGTAATTACGTACAGAATATATACACCAGTACTGCGTTCAGCAACGGTGATCGACGCTAACGTTCGCCAACGATTTAACTGGTTCAAGATGTAGTCTTTCCGTCTAACATGCAGCGTTAAAAACCAGTCTAGCGAGTTCTTGCTGAAATCGACCTAGTTGATCGTGAATATTTTAATTTAGCATTTTTCGTAAAATCATTTGAAACAAAACAAAAAAGTTGTCCAAACGTTAAAGGGTTTTTTTTTTTTTCAGAGGCGGATCTAGAATTATGTCACGAGACATTTTAATAATAAACATGAGCGAGGGACATGTATGATGGAGTGCAGTTCGTCGCGAAATATGGAGGCGATAATAGGTCTGCACCCTCTAAATCCGCCCCTGTATTTCGTTGTTTTTTGAGCTACGGGTATACGGCGTTGAAACAACTGTTCTCAAATATATCGAAGTTAAAACTGCATATCGAGAATATCGCTTTAATATTAATAGCCAGTTAACATGGATCATTTTTCTTTCAAAGACGCGTCATGCGTCGATATCCCTTAGAAATAGGCGTTCATCTAGGTCAAATAAAAATGCATTAACTCGCCTAAAAAAAAAAAAACTCTGGTCTGTTGAGAAAGTACAAAAAGTACGCCATATAATTATAGTTTAGCTTGTGACACACAAACATTGGTTCATCATGTAACACGTGGAATTCAATAATCCATCTATAACCCAGACATGAACTTTCCAATCTGGACCATCACTGAAAATGTTAGTCTACACGGGCACGGAAGCTGGGTGAAGTGTTTTCCCCCTTTTTTGTAAAGTTAATTTGCTATTTTGACAGCCTAACTACAACATTACATGATAACACAAACACTAAAGTTTTTTCTTTCCATATTTCGTCCATATTTGTATAATGCTGTAAAAGTTGTCCATATTTATTCAGTGCTGTAACATATCAATAAATCTTAGCTAAGCTGAGACGAAATTGTCCTTAAACCATATTTCCAGCAGTCTGAAATAATTCACAGTTCATTCAATCCATTTAGCACAACTGGCCATGCCATTCTCTCATGTTCATTGATATTTAAGTTTTTGTTTGTTTTCTTTTTTCTTTTTTCATGGTTTTCTATCTTTTTTTCAGAAGAGCAATCCAGATGCCACGTGACCGGGTTTGTCCATTGAGGTGACCTGGTTATAATGAGCCTCTGATGGGCCGAGCACCCCGGAATAAGGTCCGTGCAAAGATGGCGGTGTCGTCTGGTGTTGAATTTGGTTGCTGGTTTTGTTGATGGCGGGAGGGGGTGGGCTGTTCCACTTCGGTGCCTCATTCTTTACTGCAATGTGAAGGAGACAACCGTGAGAATTAATAAACAAAAATAAACATTCTTAATATAGAAATTAAAGTAAATTACCAACCGATATACTGAACCAAAACTAAAAGGAAGGCAGGAAACAGTTTCTTCCTGCATAACAAATATTAAAAGTGACGTTTTAAGTTTCAAAATTATCTTTTTCTTCGGCTGCAAAAGACCAAATATTACTGTGTTCTAGTTTTCTTTTCATTCTTTTGTTTTACTATCACCCAACCCTAGACAAGAGCCGTCATAATTTTTTAATTTTTTTTAACTTGTGTTGTTATAGCAATTTTCTGTGTAATCATTTAATAAGTTTGGCCAGTAATCAGTACACTGAAAAACCGATGGATATAATTATGTGGAACATTCATTAGTCATAGCCATGGTGGCACCAGATGTGGTTTTTGATAAAACAAAACAGAAAAAAGATGAAGTATACTTGTATTCGGTCCTACAATTTGTACGCGCATCTGCCGTATGGACCTTTCGCGTTCAATTGCAATAGCATGGTGGACGTTTATGTAGGTATTAAATACAACGCTTCTGGAATTGATTATGACGCCAACATTCACTGGTACTTGTGTATAATGTTCTATTGTTTTATTTCGATCACACATTATGTTTTTAGCTATTCTATTTAAAGATATATTTTGTTGGATTTTGAACAAGTGTTGTTAGCTTTGTTTAGTATTTAATGGTTAGTGGATATGTATATTTTGATCAGTGAGCGAAAGGAAATAATGAGGTGAAAGAAAATAACAAAATAAAACAAATAAAAATCAAGAGTGAGATTTACCACACACATGCTGGAAACAAGAAAATATTTTTTTAGAAGAATGTAGTTTATTTTCAAATTTGGTTAGGTCAATGGCCTTATCAACAACGTCAAACATATATGATTTATTTGCTAAAGTTTTATGAGTTTAGAAAGATAATAAAGACAGTTTAATAGAAAAAAAAACTTTAAATGTAAAGTAACACAAAATGACACCATTATAGAGATACACACAAATGCGCTTGCAGTGGCAGAGAAACAAAAGAGGTGTATAAACTATGAAATGAAAAGCGTGCTAATAAACTATTATAAAGTTACCTTACTACAGACATCATAGCATAGCCAGTTTCAATTCTGCAAAATTAAAATTTACTCAAACTTAGAAGAAATTATATTAATCTAAACAGAGAAATGTGCAGATTTGATGAAACAACTACCACTAATGTTATGTTGTGGATTACACACAAGTGCTGTAATATTGGTGCAGATTTAAAACTCTTCTTCCCAACAATATTATCATATTTCATTTTGGTTGGGAAGGTTGGGGGTTTTTTTTTCCAACATCAAGGTTTCTCGATTTGCCAGGGTTTCTGCCAGAGGGTACAAAGGGTAAATTTACGTATTCTAAAGTCTTGAAAATTAATGGATATAGTTTTATAATTTTTAGATAAATTATAGTAAGAGAACTGCTGTTTAAAATTTGTTAAATTACACTAAATGCAGTGTCCAATTTCAAAATATTTCAAACTAATAAGCACCTAATAGGGGCACTGGTAATCTGTTTTATATTTATACCCTCAAAATATTTTATAGCAGAAAGCCTTAATTTCATTAAATGATTTTCCAAATATATACAGATATATATGTATATGATTATTTTTGTAAACATTTAGCGTAACAAGATTTATGTTATATAATTATCGCAATAACTAATCTTTTCATGCTTCCTGGCACTCTTCGAGCTATTAATACATTAATTATATCATCCAAAAAAGTAAAATTACGTGTCTGGTGCAAGCAAGCGTTTCTTAATTTCTGGCACAGAATCTGTTTCGTCGAAACGAAAATGTAGTCTGAGGTACATTGTATAATTATGGTAGATATGACGTTGATTATAAAGAAGTAATATCTTATTTTGTCTTTGTACATAGAAAATATTACTGTGTATAATGCGAAAGTTACGAAACAAGTTTGTGACTAAGAACAATCGAAAGTAATACTTTTCATACATTTCATGAAATATTCACACGAATATGTTAACTAAGTTATTATCGAAATCTATGACCGTCAAATACTACATTCGAGGTCTCTATTGTGTTGGCTGCCACCGATGTAATAAGAATATGTTTATGTTTTACGAAAACATAGCTTCATTACTTTATTTCCTACACCACTGTCGGGTGTCGGCTGAATAATAATACGTTATTACGATGCGTAATATTAATAAAAACATAATACATGTATACAAAATAGTATATATGAATTAATATTTAATTAAAATGTAATGTCGCAATAATAATAATAATAATAATAATAATAATAACAATAATATTAATAACTAAATGTATATTAAGACTTGACTTAATATGTTTTTGTTACCAGTGACAACAACAGCAATATTCTTAATTTTTTTCAGGTTTATTTTTGTTTTCAGATTTGGGTAAAAATTAAAATTACAGCAAGTATTTACTTAATTTTAAACACACACGCGCATGTGCACACACACACACACACACACACACACACACACACACACACACACACACACAATCGATATACAAAGTATGCACGCATCATAAACATACAAATAAAAAGACAGATGCACAGACCATGTAACTGTACACATACATATAGCATATATACACACATACGTACCTAAATAAATATACGCACGAACACATACACATACGCATTTACATACTCGCACATTTACACAATCACACGTTCACACATATATACGTTCAGACGTTCGCAAATTTATACATTGACACATTTAAAATTTTCACATTCATACTTTTACACGTTTACACACACACACACACACACACACACACACACACACACACACAACACACACACACACACACACACACACACACACACACACACACACACACACACACACACACACAATCATATACAACCGTGACACAGAGAGACACAGAAAGAAAGAAAGAAATGTTTTATTTAACAACGCACTCAACACATTGTATTTACGGTTATATGGCGTCAGACATATGGTTAAGCACTTCACAGAAACACACATTAGTCCAGTAGCTTAGCGACATATTTGAAATCAAGATACAGTTTGTCAGATATATCACGGATACATCATACACATTAATAAAATATGGATATAACAGTTTGAATTATGGTCTGACAGCACTTAGAAGTCAAAATATTGACAAAACCATCTCGTAAATGGCGGCCATCTTGAAATCAAGATATAATTTGTCCCAAAGCACTGACAGGTTGGCTCATAGGACGTACAGAAACAGCAAAAACAAATTGGTGCTTTTATCCGCCCTGTCCCCATCAATCAACTAAGCTACTGGACTACCTATTCAGACACTCCTAAATCTACAGAATGATCACTCACCTGTTGTTTCTTCCAGAGGTTTTGATTTGTCTTTGTTTATGTTGTTGTTGTTATTGTTATTGTTGTTGTTGTTGTTGTTGCTCGTGCTGTTGTTGCTGTTGGATTCTTTAGTCGTTCCGTTTTGTTGTGACGTCTGCTGCTGTTTCATTCGTTCCATCTTTCGGAATTTCGCTCGGCGATTTTGAAACCACACCTGCAAATTAAAAACACAAACAACACGTGAATCAGGGAGCGATAGGGGATTTTGTTTTTAATAGCAGTCTCGCGTGAGTTTGTTGATGGATATTGTTATTGTTGTTGGGTGGGTGCGTGTGGGGGTGTTTCAGGGGGATGTGTTTATTTTCTTTCATTCTTATTTCTTCTTTTTTCTTCTTTATTTAATTTAATTTTTCTTCTACTTCTTCTTCTAGTACTACTAATTCTTCTTATTCTTCCTCTTCTTCTTCTTTAGAATTGACCGACCACATTGCAGTTCTTTAGTACGTTATGGCTATACACGCTAATCGAGTACACGTAAAAATGTGTCATTACTTTTTGTATATACATGTATTAGCTGAGTTCACATAAAAAAATGTGCCATTACGTTTTGTATATACAATTACCAGCTAACTCAGTTCTCATAAAAATGTGCCATTACGTTTTGTATATACAATTACTAGCTAACTCAGTTCTCATAAAAATGTGTCTTTACGTTTTGTATATACAATTACCAGCTAACTCAGTTCTCATAAAAATGTGTCATTACGTTTTGTATATACAATTACCAGCTAACTCAGTTCTCATAAAAATGTGTCATTACGTTTTGTATATACAATTACCAGCTAACTCAGTTCTCATAAAAATGTGTCATTACGTTTTGTATATACAATTACTAGCTAACTCAGTTCTCATAAAAATGTGTCATTACGTTTTGTATATACAATTACTAGCTAACTCAGTTCTCATAAAAATGTGTCATTCTCATTTCAACACTCAGAAACCTTGTGCTTTTACACTGTTTATTTTTATTTGTGTTGTTGTTGTTGTTGTTTCTGTGTTTTGAGTTGTTTTGTTTTGTTGTTTGTTTTGGGGGGATGGGTTGGGGGGTTTTCCTTTTGGTTGAAGGGGTTGTTGTTTTTGTTTCTTTGATTGTTTGTTTAGGGGGGTTGAAGGGTGTAATAAAGTATTAAAATTGTGGCGACAGACTTTTTATGTTATATGAAGGCAGCGATTCAGTTTGTATTTTGCCAATAAAAGGGTTTATAATATGGTGAGGCTGGTTTTCATAATGAAAGTTTTGATACTTTTACATAATTAACATGAAGTATTTCTGAATCCCATATGTTGGTATCACCAAGAGTCATAATCACGTATAATCACTTGGGCCGTTAGCATATCTGAAGTAATTTCTTTCTACAAAACCGAATCCAGCACATGTGTAACCGAAACCGTGAATTGAATACAACATTTGTAATATTGTATTATATTAAAGGGACATTCCTGAGTTTGCTGCATTGTAAGATGTTTTCGACTAATAAAATATTTCTATGATTAAACTTACATATTATATATAGTTTCTTGTTTAGAATATTAGTGTCTGTATATTCAATGTGTTTCTGGTCATCTTAGTATTTGTAAGAAGCCCAAACTGGATTTTGTCTTCAAATAATTTCGTACGTACGAAAAAATCTATTTTAGAAAATAAAATGAAATTTAATCTAGTACAAATATTACAACGATCAGAAACACTTTTAATATACAGCCACTAATATTTTATGCAGAAAAACCATATTTGCTATGTAATTACAATCGTCAAAACGTCGCTGTTAGTCGATAACATCATAAAAAAAAGTGCAGCAAACTCAGGAATGTCCCTTTAATCTGAACGACAAAGCCGTATTCAGATATCAAAATCATATCTTTGCACAAGGCAGAGTCGAAAGGACGATAGACAAAGTCGTGATTGCTTCCATGATCCACTAGCAAGTGCTCGTCCTTAGGAGGACCGCCACTCCTCTAGGAGATACGTAACGGTATCTTTCACCCCCGCTTGCACTGCCCGTGGGAGGACTGTCACTCCCTACCAGCCTTAAATCCGATGTCATGACCTCAACGGTATGGAGACCAAGTCACATATCTTACAATATTATGTATTTATATCACATTTATTTGGATCTCACCTGAACACGTGCTTCTGTCAGGTCCGTTTTCATTGCTATTTCTTCCCGCGTATAAATATCCGGATAGTGTGTTTCGGCGAAAGCTTTTTCCAACTCTTTAAGTTGTGCGCTTGTGAAAGTAGTTCTGATCCTTCGTTGTTTCCGCTTCTCTGGGTTGACGGATGCTTCGTGCGCGTGCTGGTACATTTTGTAGGGGAGACCTGACAATAACAGGAGAGAGTCACCATCTGGGAATGAAAATATTCTAAGTTCGTATCAACATTGAATAGAATTTTAATAGAAGTATGGCAATGTATAAAACATTATACTAGTATATAGACGGGTTAAAGATATTAAAAAGAATGTATGGACATGAATTGTTTGAAATATAATAAACTATTAACAAGGAAGGGATGGGTTTCTTTGTGGCTTTTGGCGTTCGTTTTGCAGTGGTTAATGGTGTTGTTGTTGATGTTGTTGTTGTTTTGTTGTTGTTGTTGTTCTTAATGTTCATTTTGTTTGTTTGTTTTTGTTGTTGTTGTTTTTGATGGGGATTTTTTTTAATGAAAACACATTTATTGCATATAATGTTTTTATATACAAATGGATTGGGCACCAGTTATCCTAATTCAGAAATGATATAATATTATAATATCGACAACAGCCATTTTGATATACATGTATATATATATATATATATAGGTAAAACGAACAAAAAACAATAGGATGGGAAAATAAATGGAAGAAGGAATGTTTTATTTAACGACGCACTCAGTACATTTTAATTACGGTTAATTTTAATCAAGCTGATCATCTGTGTCAGTGTTTTAATATAACAGAACAAGTTAAACATATTCAAAAAGAAACAAATAAAGCTGAAACAAACACAAATGTTATGATATCGAGAGATGAAGAAAAAACAAAAAGAAAGGGGAAAAGAAGAATGACAGAAGTACAACAGAGGTAGGTAGGTAGGTAGGTAGGTAGGTAGGTAGGTAGATAAATTCTAAAACTCACCTCTAATATGGCCTGCCCGTGTTTGATCCCCTTGTCCGAATATACCTGAAAAATTGAATTACCTCGATATATAATCCAGCATTAATTTTTAAGTAGACTTCAGAAAGTCTTTAATGTAATAATTAAAAACTAATTTTGTGAATGTCTTTTAATATATATATACTGAAAGTCATAAATAACGCAATGAGTATTTCACTGAATATTTTCTTATAGAATTGTCAAATCATATATATTGGGTATGCGGACAAATGACATATTGGTAGCAACTGTAAATGAAAGAAGATTTTGTTCAAATCAGAAAACAATTGAATAAAATGAGTTTTCAGCAAAAAGCATAACTTGGGTGCTTATTGCAATAACACAGCATTGCATATGAAAATCGTTTTGCATGTGCATTGCCTGCTCTCGTCTCCCTATAAAAGCAACAATGTTTTGTGTTTTCTGTCTCGTTTTAATATTGCACGGCAAGTAATGTTAAAAAACTGTTGTTTCTTTGCCAAACAAACAAGCTGTGTTTTTTGTTTAAAACCACATTTTATTATTTAAAATTCTCAATTTGAACAATATCTTCTTTCAGTTACAGTTGTTACTAACATGTCATTTGTTTGCAACCTTAATATAGATGGTGTACTGATTCATTTATTGCCCGTTAGTTCTTTAAATTTATAAGTGACTTGGCTGCTTATAATAATATGGATGTAGAAACTGGACTCTTGAATTATAAAAAAAATCCCATAGCAAATGAAAATATAATGGAAGCTGTCTGTTACATTATATAATGTACAAATTCTTCTTTTAGGTATGTTATTCCAGCGTCCAGTTTCAACGGGTAGGAAATGGTTTCTTAACATTACGTGTATTCGGCAATAGTGTTTCAAATGGATTTCTGTAACTGATGTTCATTTTGAAATACTATTCTGAAAAATGTTTTCACTGATACCACATTAAATATGCTGTAAAAGGTTAAATTGGTAGTAGTAGTAGTAAATAATAATAATTATAATAATAATAATAATAATAAGATGATGATGATGACGATGATGATGGTGGTGGTGGTAGTGATGATGATGATGATGATGATGATGATGATGAATATCTATTCATATTATATATATAATGTGTTTTCGTATTCGCATATACTTCATAACTTCAACACAAATTAAACCTTTCACATAATATGCTCTCCAAATATTTAAAACAAAAAATCATGTAACGCTGCCTTCCAATTACTACTATGACATATTATTTTTGAAACTTGGTCATCCATTTTCGCAGGAAACAGATGCTATTTGCCTTCGAGCATTTGCGATTAGTATTCCAAACGGATGAGCACCAGAGGGATTTATTTCACCAAAAATGTCGGTTCTTACACAATCAATACATGATCGACAATCCCGGTTATTTATTTATCGTCCATTTATCAAACAAATTCCCCCAACATCGTCTGTTTCTCTTTATTCGTGGGACGAAAATTGCAGAAATGGAACGATTTGACGACCCCGGGAAAATTAGATAATTTGAGGAAGGACATCTGGTTTTTGTCGATACCATCGAAAACAATTGAATTTTGCTTCTACTAAAAACAGGTCTTTTTATTTTCCCCCGTTCAACGACTCTTAGTAAAGTTTGCGAGGCGATGGTATCGTTCGTAATCTGTTTAACGCGTTTCAGTTTATAAAACGCAGATCATTAATAAAGTTGACGAGAGCCAGTGTTTATTATATATTTGTTACAGCATCGGTAGCTATTATCGTCTGCTGTGTCGGAAATAATGATTGTGTTTTCCTGTGTCCTCAATAATTGATGGAAAATGATACAGACATTTTACTTCATGTTGCATTTTGTTACATGACATGCCAACGTTTAGTGGGTATATATATATCAAAACAAGATCTAGACATTTGTAATTTTGACACAGTGTTCTATAAAAACTACTGAATATGTACATTGATGTTGATCATCTGTTTGTTCATATTACCTGTGTTTGACATTCAATAACCAGTATATTATTTTTAGCTAGCGTGTAGCATTCATTCAATAAATTCATTCATTCATTCATTTATTTTATCCATTCAGTAATTTATTTTGTATACAAAAGTAATGGTTATCATAGAACATGTGGTTCTAGTAATAATATTACCATGACCTCGACTAGTAGTAGTTGTTGTTGTAGTAGTAGTAGTAGTAATAGTTGTTGTTGTTGTTGTTGTTGTAGTTGTTGTTGTAGCAGTAGTAGGAGCAGTAGCAGTAGTAATTGTAGTAGTTGTAGTAGTAGAAGTAATTGTAGTAGTAATTTTAGTAGTAGTAGAAGTAATAGTAGTAGTAGTTAGTAGTAGTAGTAGTAGTAGTAGTAGTAGTAATAGTTGTTGTACTTGTTATCGTAGTAGTAGTAGTAGTAGTAGTAGTAGTAGTAGTAGTAGTAGTAGAAGTAGTAGCAGTAGTAGAAGCAGTAGCAGTAGTAATTTTAGTAGTAGTAATAGTGGTAGTAGTAGTAGTAGTAGTAGTAGTGGTGGTGGTGGTAGCAGTAGTGGTAGTAGTAGTAGTAGTGGTGGTGGTGGTGGTGGTGGTAGTAGTGGTAGTAGTAGTAGTAGTAGTAGTAGTAGTAGTAGTAGTAGTAGTAGTAGTAGTAGTAGTGGTGGTGGTAGTAGTAGTAGTAGTAGCAGTAGTAGCAGCAGCAGTAGCAGTAGAAGTAACAGTAGTAGCTGTAATAGCAGTAGTAGGAGTAGTAGCAGTAGTAGTAGCAGCAGCAGCAGTAGTAGTAGTAGCAGCAGCAGCAGCAGCAGTAGTAGTAGTAGTAGTAGTAGTAGTAGTAGTAGTAGTAGTAGTAGCAGTAGTAGTAGAAGGAGTAGTAGTAGTAGTAGTGGTAGTAGTAGTAGTAGTAGCAGTAGTAGCAGCAGCAGTAGCAGTAGAAGTAACAGTAGTAGCTGTAATAGCAGTAGTAGGAGTAGTAGCAGTAGTAGTAGCAGCAGCAGCAGCAGCAGCAGCAGTAGTAGTAGTAGTAGTAGTAGTAGTAGTAGTAGTAGTAGCAGCAGTAGCAGTAGCAGTAGTAGTAGAAGGAGTAGAAGTAGTAGTAGTAGTGGTAATAGTGGTGGTAGTGGTGGTAGTAGCAGCAGCAGTAGCGGTAGTAGGCGGTGATGGTAATAGTGGTAGTAGTTATAGTGGTATTAGTAATATTATTATAATCGGTGGGCTTGTAGAGTAGAAGTACCTTTATTTTCAATTCCTTTCTTTTCTGTAATTTTTTTATCTACATATTATTCTGATCTTATTTCAGTTGTAGTTAATTTTATTGCTCTTATTTGATTCAATTTGATAACAATATTTTCTATTGTGTATGTATTTTATTTTATTCTGTGCTGAGTTCTTTTTCTGTTTTATTCTATTTTCAATTTATATTTTTATTTGATTTCGTATCAATGTTTTATTATTTTTATCATTATCATTATCACTATCATTATCATTATTATTATTATTATCATCATCATCATCATATCATCATCATCATCATCATTATTATTATCATTATCACTATCATTATCATTATTATTATTATTATTATCATCATCATCATCATCATCATCATCATCATCATCATCATTATTATTATCATTATCATTATCATTATTATTATTTCATTGTTCAAGAACATGTAAAAACTTGCAGATTTCAGATGAGTCTTATTTTTATATTGTGTCTGTTCTCTATTTCTGTTTTAATTTAATTTTAATATATTATCTTTTTCCATTATGTTTTATTCGTTTCTGTTATGTGGGGGTTTTTTTCTGCTCTTTGTTATTGTGTTTTCTTCTTCTGTTCTGATCTGTTCTGTTCTTATTCTAATGATTAAGTATTTCGTCCCAAGCTCCTGCGGGTTCTTTTTTAATATTGCTCTGTTATATTCAATTCGTTGTATTCCTTTTCAATCTATTTCAGTATTATTTTATCGTATACCTATTCCACTCTGTGCTGTTGCTGTGCTGTGTTGTGTTCTGCTGCACTGTGCTATGCTATTCTCATTCACTTTCTTATTTCACATGCATTCTTTGTTCAGGTGTTGGCTTAATTTTTAAAAATAGTTTTCTGTTCCGTTATGTTATGTTATGTTATGTATGTTATATTATGTTATGTTATGTTATTATGTTATGTTATGTTATGTTATGTTATGTTATGTTATGTTATGTTACGTTATGTAGTGTGATATAGAATGGTTTGTCACTTTTTGGTGAATTTATCGATGCATAACAGTCACAAATTGTATAAAATTGCGTAATTATAAAAATTGTTTGTCATTTTGTGAATTTATCGATGTATAACAGTCACAAATTTAGCATAAAATCGCGTAGCATCGATAAATTCACAAAAGGTGACAAACAATTTTTATATGTTGTGTTCCTTGCTATTCATTCTATTTCAGTTGGGTGTTGGGTTTTTTGTTGTTGTTGTTGTTGGGGTTTTTAGGGTGGGGGGGGGGCGGTGTTATTGTTGTTGTTTTGTTCTACTCTGTTCCATTCTTACCCCACGACTGGTATATCAAAGGACGTAGTATGTAAAGTCGTGTCTGTAGAAAAGTACATATAAAAGATCCCTTGCTACACTATTGATAGGTGTAGCCTGTGTGGCGGTGGCGGTGGCGGTGGCGGTGGGTTTAGGTTTATTTCTCTTTCTCTCGACAAAGTATGGAAATACCCGTATGTTGGACACCACATAGTCTTAGTTTAACATGTGCTGAGGTGTCGTTAAACAAATGTCCTTAGATTTACCGTACTGTTCTGTTATGCATGCCACTCCACTCCTTGCCACGTCACTCCATGCTTATACCAGTTGTCCTGTCCTGTCCTGTCCGCACAGTTCTATTCTGTTCAATTTTATTTATTTGTATTATTCTCCCTTCATTTATAACATCTTTACAAACAATCATTAGTGTGTCAGTATTAAATCTACTTTACCTTTAGCGATATACAACTTCTGCTAATACGCAGTCACAATTTTGGCTCTTTTCTTTAATATAATTTTTTCATAATTACTAGGCAAAATGTTAAAAGAAAAACATCGTTCTAAATAGCTAATCTTTCCTTTAAGCTCTACTTAAGTTCTGTCTGTGATTGCGCAATAATAATTTTGGCTGCTTCTTTTGATAACTTACTCCTAAAAACAATATAATTCTTTAAATATTAACATCTAATCAAACAGACTAATTTACACACAATTATACGTTTGCATATTACACAAATATATAATTTACAGCTATTAGATAGACAGATATTAAATAATAATAATAATAATAATAAAATCTATACGTTTTCTTGTTTTATCTTACTTCAGATGATAATGATTTTGTAATATAGCTGTAACAGATGTTAAGTCTACTATGTAATTTATATTTCCTATCTCATTACTTGATATATTAAACCAAACTAATTGTGTCCTCTTATTTAATAACTGTACGTGGATTTGTTTAGGTTTGGGTGGGTCTTTTTTTTCGCTGTATTTCAAACAGAAAACCGTGCGAAGAATGGAAAATAAACTGCACTTGTCGAATTTCATCAAACGTTAAAGCGGAGTCTTGTGACACGCTGTAATTAGAATCAGCCATGTGGCTTTCATTAAAGCTAAAGCAAAATCGATCCGCCATGAAATACCAGAACTCGTTGTTTGGAAACATTTACCAAGTTTGAGTAACTAATTATAAATAGATAGGATTACCGAAATTAAACACTGTAAACATGCGATGGTTGCGCGGTTTCGGCGTTAACGATTTACCGAACATTTAGCTAAATGCAGTTCGTTTAACAGGGTTTTCGGTTAAAATTAACTTTACTTTAGTTTACACATGTATAATTATACAGAACGTTATACTACAATGAGGCCGGAACAAAATGGTTGAATCTGATCATGGTTATACCATTATTCTTTTATTTTTCATTATTTTCTCCTTATGTGTGAGATGCGTTCAATTTTTAAAACCAAATTGTCTTAGCGAGATTGTTCTTGGCCATTTTTTTTTTTTTTTTCTTTCTTCGGGGATTTTTTTTTTCATCGTTATCTTTCTTTCTCCTTCTTTTCTTCTTCGGTTACATCTACTTTGGAACTAATTCATATCTAAACAGCGTTATTACTCCAAAAAAAAGTATTTGAATGTTTATCCTCCTCATCTTCTGCTTTTCTTCTTTTTATTATTCGTCTTTTTTCTTCTTCTTCTTCTTTTTTTCTTTCATGTATTCTTTTTGTCTTAAACTTGAATATGTAAATAATTCCTATGTAACAAATATCGTATCTTTCAAGTTAGAATGTTCATCCCCACCATTTTCATCTTCTTCTTCTTCTTCTTCTTCTTTTTTTCATCATTTGTACGTGTTCTTGTAAACTTGAATATGCTAATAATTCATATCTGAAACCAGAATTGAGTGACTTTTATCCACCCTCTATATTTTTTATTATTCTCTTCCTTCTTTTCATCTTCGTTTCATTTATTTATTTCGGGTCTCTCTCTCTCTCTCTCTCTCTCTCTCTCTCTCTCTCTCTCTCTCTCTCTCTCTCTCTCTCTCTCTCTCTCTCTCTCTCTCTCTCGTTCTTCTTTTTGTCCTTGTAGACGTTAATGTGGAAACATTTCATGCCTAAACATTTTTATTTTCATAAAAGCAGATTCCCCATCTGGCCATCAGTATCTTCTACTTCTTGTTTATGGTTTTTGTTTCGGGGGTTTGGGGGATTGAATTCTTCGGGGGGTTGGCTGGGTGAGGGTGTTACGTTTTCTTTTTCTTTATGTAAAGTTTAAAACAAAACTCTTTTTTTTATTATTTAATATATAAAAGATATAAAATTTCAGGGGGCAGCACGTAGCCCAGTGGTAAAGCGCTCGCTTGACGCGCGGTCGGTCTGGGCTCGATCCCCGTCGGTGGGCCCATTGGGCTATTTCTAGCTCCAGCCAGTACACCACTACTGGTATATCAAAGGCCGTGGTATGTGTTATCCTGTCTATGGGATGGTGCATATAAAAGATCCCTTGCTGCTAATTGAAAAGAGTAGCCCATGAAGTGGCGACAGCGGGTTTCCTCTCTCAATAGCTGTGTGGTCCTTAACCATATGTCTGACGCCATATAACCGTAAATAAAATGTGTTGAGTGCGTCGTTAAATAACGCATTTCCTTTCCTTTCCTTTCCTGCTTGCAATTTGCAAGTTCTTTTTTTATTATTACGTAAAATATTACAATTTGTCAAAATGATACTAAATATGATTTAATATGCTATTATATACATAGCAATGAAATATACTGATTTACAGAAACCATAAAAGTGATATTCGGTGAAAAGTCGTATTTTCACTGTAGTTTAGTTACAGTGAAAATATAGAAATCATATTTATATTTTTATGAACTTTCAATAATCGGTTATCTCCCTTGTAAATCATTACGCGTTTAAGTTTGATGATTATCAATGCATCAGGTCATATTTGAAAAATAAATTAATTTAATTTAAACAATTGTACCTATAAAAATTACAATAAAATATCTAAAACTGATTGAATACGATTCATAATAATGATCCCCTGCGCGTGCTGTAACCTCACCGTGGTGCAGGAGTGTAACATTCTCTTTGAGAATGGCCAATACAGCACAAAATTGAAGTTTTGAGTAAAAGTCAGTATCTGTCTGTGATATTTGTATTTTTGCACAGTTCTTTACACTGTTTTTCTTTAAATCTTGAATTTTTATATTGATGTTGATCATCACTTTATTTGTTTGCATTACCATAGTTTGACACCCAATAGCCGATGTATTTTTCGTGCTGGGGTGTCGTTGAACATTCATTCATTCATTCATTCATTCTAAATAATAATGACACAATATTCAGTCGTTGGGTGTAAGTTTTTTAACTTGCCGTTCGATTCGTTTTGTTTTTGTGGGGGGTTTTGGAGGACTGTTTTATCAGGTATGTTTGCACATCAGTATTATTAAGTAATTAAAAATTTAGTAATTAAATAAAAATACTTTTTATTAGTATTTATTTTTAAAATTCCATGGTCAAGTAAATTTTCAACAACAGTTCAACTGGAAGAACTATATTATGGCGTTACGTGTTTTCGATAGAATCAGCGAAAGATATTAACAAAAAAAAAGCGAAAGATATTGTCAAAAACTAGGAAAGATGTATATAATAAATATACCATTTTATGGAGTGTGGGTTTTTTTCTAATACGATTTTTATGTCAACTCGTGATGTGTGTGAAAACCATATTTTCACATATCACTCGTTGACATAAAAATCGTATTCGAAAAAAACCATGAAATAGCCTTTATATATTATATTATATTATATTATATTATATTATATTTATCAATTATTGACCGTCATTGGGGCAATATAATGTTTTATGAACCGAACAAATTGATATTGACCGAGGCCAAGGGCCGAGGTCAGTATCAATTTCTTCGGTCCATAAAACAAGATATTGCCCGAAATGTGGTCAATAATTGTTTTATTACATAATGTCATCCATAAGACTCGTACATTCCTGCTTTGTTGGTCAGAATCGAAATAACCCAATGCTTACATTTCCCCCGCAATGTGTTAAAACTGATGGGATTTAGTGACGTCACGTAATCCTATGACGTTGTATGATACGCAGAGGAATGCGGAAATAAACAGTTGAAACATTACCAAGACAAAAATCTAATTCGAGACATTATAACCAGCAAGAAGTGTCAAAATCATATTAGTAGCAAAATAAAACACAAAATGTGATAAATCTGAACATACAGTTATACCGAACAGTTACCTAATTACCTCTAAATGCATATTTTAATTTGTAACATAAAATCCTGAGTACCGATTCCAACTGCATTTTGATGTATCATGTACGTTTCTGCGAGATATTCCTTACACAATTTGACGATTACTGACCTTGTTTTTTGTCGTATTTGCGGAATTAAACTCGTATGAATAAAGATGTTATCTTTTTGTTGAAGGACAGCAAAGCGTTTTGTCACAAGTCTGTGCTTGTTTACATTAGAACTAGCAGTTGACGTTCAATTACGTTTCCTAGTCATTAATTGGATAGAATTTTGTTTCATCTTTATTTTCATTGGTTAAATCTCCCGTGGCAATATCTCTTTTGATGGACTGTCTCAGGGCAATATTACTAATTTAGGAAAGGTCATTGAATGATTCTCGACCAGTAAGAATACAGATACATTTTCATTATGTAATATTATATTATATACGCTATGTTATGTTATGTTTCATGGTAACAGTACCAGTTATATTTTAGTCTAGCAAATAAATAAAACAAACTAATTCCATAATATTTCTAGAATATTAAAACGTATTATATTTTACTATATACATAGCAATGAAATATATAGATTTACGGAAACCATAAAAGTGATATCCGGTGAAAAGTCATATTTTCACTGTATTTTAGCTACAGTGAAAATATAGAAATCGTATTTACTTTTTTGTAAAAGTGCATGATTAAATTATCTCCCTTTGTCTCGTTTCTTCGTAGTTAAATTTGATGATTATCAATGCATCTGATCGTATTTGAAAAATAAACAACTGTACCTATAAAAAAAAGGGATACGAAGTGCAATTACGATAAAATATCTAAAACTAATTGAATACGAAGCTAAATAATGATGACACAATGTAGTGTCATTGAGTGTAAGTGTAAGAAATTAATGACGTTCGATTAGTTTTTGGAGGATCGCTTTGTCAGGTATGTTTGTACAGCAGTATTATTAAATAAATGTTAATAAAGATAATTTTTATTTAAATTTCTTTCTAAAAGTCTATGGTCAAGTAAATTTTCTGGAAATATATCATGGCGTTACATGTTTTCGATAGGATAAGCGAAAAATATTACCAAAAAGAGAAAGATATTGTCAAAAATTAGGAAAGATGTATATAATAAATAGACCATTTCATGGTGTTTTTTCCGAATATAATTTTTATGTCAATGTATGACGTGTGAAAACCATAGTTTCACTCATTGCTTCGCAATTCGTGAAAATATGGTTTTCACACATCATACATTGACATAAAAATTGTATTCGAAAAAACCCATGAAATAGCCTCTATGTACGGTTTTTATTTTAAATTTTAAACCAAATGTATTATTTACATGTAGATTTATTTTAAAACAGCTATTCAGGTTGTATTTTGGGGTAGAAAAAGAGTAAACCAATTGAATTTTGAACATTTTCTAATATTTCTAGAACATTAAAATATAGGTGTATTGCCGGGATTATATCATTTCTTGGAATGAAAGAGAATAGCTTTTAAAATAAATATTTGTTGGATATTTGTTGGATTTGTTTGTAAAGGCAGCTATCTTGGTAGCAATAATTACGTTTCTAAAATATGACAATATATTTCGCAGTTTATATTAAATTCTCAAAACATTGTTCATTATCATAATTTCTTGCAACAAATTCATGGCAATCAATCAATCAATCAATCAATCAATCGTCCAACCACCTGACGCGTGATTACACCCGCTAAAAAGTTTTAAGTTCCCAAGAAAATGCGTTCAAGATTAGGGTAGTTTTTTTAAAAGGAAGCAATCCCTATTTCACTTCTTCCAAGTCGCTGTATTAGTCTGCGCATTTCAGTGAGCCGGCGCGCCTGAAACAGGTCTGCTGGTGTCTGCCTGCGCTGAATTCGATAAAACCCTGGAGACAGCGTGCAGTACGAGACATTTATCTTGATGTGTATGCTGGACTTGCCTTTGCACAACGCTGCCATCCTTCTACCATTGCGGATCTCCATGCTAATTATTTTTCAGACTCTTTATTGCATAAATGTACCATATTTCACCGCCGAATCCCGTAGGGGAACTATAATTTTGTTAAGAAAAGGTCCGAATCACTGACTGTGACGTAAATTGGGTCTCGCATATTGATATTAGTTTTATATTCAAATAATTAGATTTTCTTGGAGAGCGTTTCAATATAAAACCATGTAATTGTCCGCGGAAGCGATGCTATATGGAACTCTTCTGAGATTGAGGAAGGAAAATTAAACGGCCACTTGTTCCTTTTCGTTGGACCTTAAAACTCGGCGCACAATGCCTGGCTAAGGTTTGATTAAATAAATTTCCAATTACTCGCCAAACGGATGACACCTAATCTATCAGAATGAAAGTCGTTGATATTTTCCAGTAATGCAATCAAGATGTTTACAGGACTAGGGAAACTGAATTTACAATATCCAGAAGCTATCAGACCTCCCCTCGGCTCCATCCGCCTCTCAGTCTCGTCGCGTCCAAGCCTTCCGCTGACTCCGTCCAGAACCCTATTCCTGATCCAGCTGAAAACCTACAATCAATCGTGATGAAATTTGAGTGTGCGCGTATATTCAACATTGGCACCTCTTTAACACTAAATTTGCCCGTAATCGAATAAAGGCAGCCAGGGTTCGATCCGTAGCTAAGAGCAAACCTTTTCACCCTGGCAAAATCGTGTCACTGCAATTCAATTGGTTCCGTGTTCATCTTTGATAAACAGGCAGTGGTATTTCTCAACAAGACATCAAAGCTAAACTTGACTTTTCCTTTTCAGACGTTTGTTTCGCTGGTGAGAAATTCAATTATGGGTCCCGTGCAGCATGTGAACTTTAACGAAATTTTATAAATTACCTATGAAACTTTCTGCTCCTCGTGGACAGATACCGATTTTCACTTAAGGCTTGGCAGTGTTGTTAAAAGTGGACGAATTAAACTATTTACACGAAGTGTGCTTGTTTGTCTGTGTTGTGTCTGTCTGTCTGTCTGTCTGTCTGTTAGTGTGGTTACTCGGTACAGTTGGTTGGTTGGTTTTGGTTTGTTTTTGAATGACTATTGTTTTATTTGTATGTTGGTGTGTTTATGGGGGTGGGAGTGGTGTAACGATTTGTATTTGACTTTGGGTGATTGTTGGGGTTTCATTTTACGTTTATTGTTTTATGTTTTAAGTGAACAAAAAAGATTTGTCCTTTTTTCTTTCTTTTTTCTTCTGTAAAACATAAGAAACAGGAGATATAATTATGTTAAAACGGCCACGTGAGTCTAAATACATATACAATTTATAATGTATTGGCGAAAATTGTTTCTTGTGTATTGTCCACGAAAGTCAAAACAAATGAGAATATAATTTTAAATTCGTTAAGGACCGCTGACACAAGGTTTTAGGCTATTATAGCTTTTTGCCGTTAAATTACTCATTATATAATATTTTCCCTCAAGTTATCAATTTTCACAAATCCAGTATCTTTCTGATCGCCTTGGTGTTTAATGTTTAGTTTTAATTCAAAATTAATTATTGGAAAAACAAAAACGTACGTACCTTGGAAACTACGGTCAGCGGCTTTAAAAAGCAAAAATATATAAAACATAAACACAGTGAAAAGTGAAAACAGACATAAATATGGTTAAAGAAACAGATGAAAATTCGTGGGGAAAATAGTAACCACTTTGTCTTTTAGTCTTAGGTTTCTGTTTTGTTTGTTTTTTATTATTGTTATTTCTTTTGTTTTGTTTGTTGGGTTTTTGAGGGGGTTTGTTGTTGTTATTGTTGTTTTACCCTTTCTATTATCAGAAACATGTTTACGGAATGTTTTCCCGCAAATGATAATTATTTGTAATATTTATTTCAACATTAAATTAACAGTTATTAATGTTGTTTCTTTGTATTGTTTTTACTGGATTTTTGTTTAGCTTTGTTCGTGTGGGGTTTTTTATAATCGTTTTATATTGTTTATCTGTATGAGGGATTTTGGTGGGTGGGGAGGTGGGGTTTTATGGAGAGTTTTGTTCTTGGTTTTTGTTTTGTTTTGGGTAGGATGTATAATAAAAGCTTCACGAATTTAATGAGGTAAAAAAAAAAATATATCAATGTACTTTAATTTTGTTTATATATTGGACAAGTATGCATGAAGGTTATCATTCAGTTCATTTTTTTTTATTCTTTATCTTTTATTTTATTAATTCAGTTATTATCCGTTAATACATCCATTCACTCATAATTGCATTTAATCGTTTTAATCATTCATTCATTCATTCATTGACTAACTCGTCCGTTCGTTCATTCATTTATTTATTTAAAGTAACTGCAAAGTTGTAAACTAAACAAGGAAAATGTCAGTGTGATTTTTTTTATTATTTAGCATCTTCGGTCGAACAGAATCATGTTAAAATAAAATTATTTAAAATAATTTTGTCTTAATGTAAACTTCAAACTGAATCAAAAACAGTTTAGCTTTTATTTTGACTTAACACAGATTTCGATTTGGACCTGTACATGACCGAACTCGTCTGTCTAACATTTTTGTTCATACATTTCGTATTGATTCCTGGCAACTGAGGAAAATAATGTCTCTTATAAATAAATGAATGAATGAATGAATGAATGAATGAATGAATGAATGTTTAACGACACCCCAGCACGAAAAATACATCGGCTATTGGGCGTCAAACTGTGGTAATGCAAACAAATAAAGTGATGATCAACATCAATACAACAACTCAAGACCCAAACAAAAACAGGGTAAAGAACTGTGCAAAAATACAAATATCACAGATAGATGCTGACTTTTACTCTAAATTTCAATTGTGCTGTATTGGCCATTCTCAAAGAGAATGTTACACCCCTGCACCACGGTGAGGTTACAGCACGCGCAGGGGCTTATAAATAAACGTAACGTGTAGCAGCACATAAGCGTACGAGAGAGGAAGCAAAGCCTCAAATTCTGGCAAAATGTTTAGAGATATCCGGACAAAATGTGCTAACCTGAGACCTTTTTACCATGTATTTCCATCATTCTACCATCAAAATCAACTGTAATCCATGTAGATATTCGTTTGCAACTCTGTATAACTGAGGCCTTATTCACAAAGGTCTCTTAGCCTCTGCTAGACAACAAAGCATCCTCTTTGCAAGTCTTTTAGCATTGCACTGCGAGATCGCAAAGTTGCGAGAGTTTAGTGAATTTAGTGTTTGGTAGAATCGAGTCTGTTCATTTCAAACAATGTTTGCAACTATTCACAAAATGGTGTACTATATGAATTACTTTCAAAGATAAAGTTTATGTAAATTTGTTATCAGTTTCCTAGCGCAGGACTACATATACTGATGTTTGTTTGTAGATTGGCTCTTCTCTGATAAGCATTGTCTAATATTGGCCTACCATTTAGACAGTTAATAAAAGTAGTCTTTTTGTAACATAATCTTTGCACTCTGGGATAACCCCTCTGTGTGCGTCATAGGCTAAAAATAGCCCACTGCATCTGACAGAGTTTTTCGTCGAGGCGTTTCAGAAAAAAATTACTATTAAAAAACGGGTCGCGTTTTTTTAAAAGTAACTATCGGATATATTAATATAAACACTATTTCCTTCCATACATCTAATAAAAATGTGTCTTTACTGGGGCTGTTTAAGGAAATTCTATTTTGGCGATAACTATTCAGGGCTGGGTAGAGCAAAATACATGTATATATCTTATGGAAAAAATTTAAACCACAGTTTATATTTTTGCTGATAGTTATTACAGATTGTCCTTATTTATTTTTATTTTTTATTATTATTTATTTGTTTATTTACTTATTTATTTATATTCATTATTAATTTAGTTAAAATATGTTTGTTGTTGTTATTGTAAACATTATTATTTGGGTATTTCATAATGATGAGGCATTGTTAGTGTTTGTATAAGATTTTTGGTCGGATTTTCCTTTTTCTTATTTTTGTTTGGAGGTAGACATATATTTTGTTGTTGTTGTTGTTGTTGTTGTTGCGAGGGATTTCTTGTGTGTTGCTTTGGGTAGATTTATTTAGTATTGAATTATTTGTTGTGTGTTTCGTTCTATTTCTGTTGTCTCTGGTGTGGATGTTGTTTTGTTGGGGGTTTTTAAGTTTAGTTTTATTTTTCTTTGTGTTTTGTAGTTTGTTGTAATTTGTTGGTTTGGGATAATGTGTGTATATGGCTGTTGTTGTAGATGTTATTATTATTATTATTGACTGTTGCAGTTGTTGTTGTTGTTATTGTTATTGTTGTTGATGCTGTTGTGGTTTTTGTGGTTTTTGTGGTTGTTGTTGTTGTTTACTTTTCAAAGTACAGGTGCATGCCAGCATACGGTAGTGTTGTTATAATTAGCTTTATATCCACTACGTGTTGCATTGTTAATGGCCTTTTCTTAATGCAGTTACAAATCTAAACGTGCATTTTCAAATTATTAATTAATTATTACCAATACAAATGTTGTATTTAAACCACTGAGATTCATTCAACCGATTCACCGAGCACTCCACACACCCAATATTTCAATTATCGCTCACTGATAAAAATCCACGTTCGTATTGTGCATCAATCCCAATTTCCTACTTAACCAATTTGCCCCCTGCTACGCACGCGCGTTAAACAACCGTGGCCAAGATGGCGAGGGGCGGCAATCAATCGGGTTGAACGGATGTATTTTCATTTTAAAATTGACAAAACGTATACTGTCGTAAGCAATCATATTAATCCGCTAGTGATTAACTTTTTTTTCAAAGAAAAAAAAAAAAAAAAGACCAAAAGAAACTACATGACATTAAAAAAAAAAAAAATGGGAGGTTCGGAAAATTAAACAAATTCCCTGAAGTGTCAGTCGAGAGTATCGCGCCATTAGTCACGTGACCACGAGAGTCGTCCATTGACACTTGAACTGTAATGGTAGAATTAATGCCCGCGGTTAAAGCGGCAAGAGATAATTATTAGCAGACATATCAATTCATGGGAGGCCCGCTAGACGCCGGGCCGGATCGCTTTTCGCGCTCCCATCTGGCCACGTATTGGTGGGCGTGGCTCATTGTAATAAAGTGACTGGTTTTATTGTCACGTCGCTCCGCTATCATCTCACTAATGATTAATGTTTAGAAACATGTCATCGACCTCGATCTAATATCGAATTTTTTATAGTTAACAGTCATTTGTTACAATTATTGTTCCTTGTGCGTTGTATTCCCTTTAAGGCGTGAATATCTCAATATTAATAGTCTCAATGTCAGTGGTTATTTCTAACAGATATTGTAAGACAAGCGTTTTCGCCTCTTTTTGTTAAAGCGAATATCTCGAAATACTAGCAATATCAAATTTGTATTTATTGGTATCCGTTTATTTGTTACTGGCATTATAAATAGTACGTTCTAATCTATTTTTGTATATGCATTTTGTACGTAAATACTTCGATATCAAAAGTTTTATATACTGAACAAAATTAATTAAAGGACGGTATACTTTTAGTAAATCTTTCTTATGGTCATATTGTTTTAGCTAGTTTTATTCACAGATGACTTTAAAACATTGTTTCAGTAATAATATTTATTGTACCCATAATACAAGCAATAATTTTGCTCACTGTAGGTGTGTTTATGTAAACTACATAAATACTAGTGTGTGCATGGCTAGTACTTGTTAAACGTTGCCTTAATAAAGATACACGTGTCAGCTCCAAATCGTTGTTTAAATCATTCAGTTTAAGAACATGTCACAACGCCGACATCTTACAACGGAAGAATCTAGAGGTTTTATCATATTTAAAGAAAAACTATGAAAATATTTACTGGCCCTTAATTAATTTTGTTGAGTATACACGTTGTTAACAGCTCTTGATATGTTTTTGGTCATATTGTAAAGTATGCCTTTTTATTATCTTTTCAGAACGTGGATTTGATATGTATACATGCGCGGTGTAATAACAAAGCTTGAATTAATAATGGTTAATATGGCTACAAATCACTGGCTATGAAGCGGGGGAGGGGGGGGGGGGGGTGCACACTGGGAGGAAAAGATATGTTTGCGCTCTTTACCCCACTTTCAAAACCTGTATATATTTTTTGTAATTTCTTCCTGAAATTTACTAACGATATGGGGTGTTTATGCATCAATTAATTATACCTTGGAACAAAGACGAAAAAAGAAATGCAATTCTATACTTAAGGTACCATCAACTGATTAAGTTCCCTTAACTGTTTATATCCATATTCCCACAGCATCCCTGCATATAATATAGTACTTTTTTTATTTATGAAGCAGGGTTGTCAATACATTTAAATCTGTCCAAATATTCATGATAATTGTGTAACCTATCTACCTAATACATTACATGATTTTCACTTTATGGATTTTTTAGTTTTGTTTCTACCAAATAACTAACAAGCACATTTTGTCTTGGACTAAATCAGGGATGTTAGTGGTGCATCGTCAAATATGTATGGAGTAAAAAGCATCTACGGCGTATGTCTCTCATTGATTGTCAGCCAGTGCACAACGACTGGTATATTAAAGGCCGTGGTATGCGCTGTCCTGTCTAGGGATGGTGCATATAAAATATCCCTTGCTGCTAATCGAAAAGAGTAGCCCATAAAGTGGGGACAGCGGGTTTCCTCTCAATATCTGTGTGATCCTTAACCATATGTCTGACGCCATATAGGCCTAACCGTAAATAAAATGTGTTGAGTGCGTCGTTAAATAAAACATTTCTTTCTTTCTCATTGCTTGTATGTATGTTGCTTTTTATTATGTTGCAATGGCTTGTCTGTCCGTCTGCAGGGCCGTACCCTTCGGGGGGCAGGGAGGCAATTGCCCCATCTTTTTTTTTTTACTCCAGAAAAATAGCATACACATCTCAGGGTTTAATTTGTATAGTGTTTCATTTGTTTATAAAAAGTAGTGCCCCCCCCCCCCCCCCCCCCCCCCCCCTCCCTTCCCGGTACGGTCCTGGTCTGTCTGTATGTATGTATGTTCTTTGTTCCATCTGAATTGTGAACTCATTTTTGGGTTGGAGCTGGTACTGGCATGCGAACAGTCAATGACTTAACCACTTCTCCATCGAGGATAGTAATACAATATCAAATATCAATTTTCTTTTATATAACAGCGAATCAAAATCCGTATTTGACATAAACCACCACGTTGCGCACTGTGCGTAATAACAAGAACATATATAAACAAAATGCATTTGTGTCGGTGAATCTATACCAAAGCAACTAGTCCGGCCAGATGTCCGGTTTTCAAAACGCGCAAGAGTAATTGTAGTAGTGTAACCCCAACACGTGCACCGCTTCTAAAAAAATATGACCTAGGCCCGTATGATCTATAATATAACACGTCACCTAACGGTTAACTTTATGGAGACTTAGTTATTTGTTTAAATTGTTTTGTCGGATGTTGTCAATGTGCACGCGACCACACACATGTCTTCGTTTCTGTTTTTAGTGCACGGCAAATAAGCACGTGCTGTGTCAACATGAAAGTCAAAAGTTTCCGCGTGGTGCACGTGCAGCCAGTGTGAGATACTCCGATTTGCATTCACGTTGGGGAAAAAAAATACACTGGTGTTTTATGAGCTATTCAGCTAGTCCTCCAGTTCTAATTTTTGATTTATTTTATTTCTGTTTGGTTACTGAAGTATAAAACCTCGCATGTGGTTTGTCTGACCATAGTATTGTTCTGTTTTCCCCTTTCTTTTTCTTTTTTCCTTTTTCACGCAAGGTGGTGTCCACGTGACATTAATTTTCCAAACGTCAAAAACCAAAACGTAACCGAGCCCAAAAAAATAAAAATTGGTATACTCGACTGGTTTTTCATAATTTTACGTTTTGATTCGCCACCACGCCGAACCAGTGGACCGTAGGACTCGTTCGGAAATCAATTAGATTAAAGTTTTGTTAACGAGACGACGATTCCTTAAACACGGGTGCGGGATTGTCGTGGCACGCGACCACGCGCCATTTGCCGTGTCTGGCGCGCGCCTAATCGTTTTCAAAATGGCCGTTTTGTACGGGCCAGCGGCACGGCGAGATGAGCAGCTAGACCAAGCCGTGTTTTCACACATGAAAGCAAAATTCAATCGTCTCTATCTCATCGGTAATTCTGATTAATCTTCGGTAAGTGATCACAAGGCAGAAGGCGTGTTGGCTCAATAATATTAATTAGACTGCAAAGTCTCCCCGGTACATTAGCGGGATTAAGTTGGTCTTTTTGCGTCCATATCGAGATCGCGCGCGACCCCCTGCGTGACGTAAAGACTGCGGCGCGCATGCCCTCGGCCAGCCCATGTGATACCGAACCCCACCCGAAGCCGTATCGTTTCCGCCCAGGTCCTTCTGTTTGCTTATTATTGCGAATTGCACTTCAGCTTTCTGTAATCACAACGCTGACTTAAACAAGACGTCCGTCTTATTGCAGGAAACGGGGTGTAGTTCATTGGTAAAACTTCGTCTTGAGGTGCAGTGAATCGGAGGATCGACTCCCCTCCCCCTTCCCTTATAGATACATCTCGGTATTTCACATTCCAACTAGTGATCCACGACTGGTATATGAGTTCATTTTTCCTGTTATTGTTTTAGCTGAAATGCTATATTTGTATGACATGTACACACGTTGTTCTGAATTTTTTAATGAATCTTCTTCATCTTGGTAAATCAAAATCCGTGCTGTTCTGTCTATGGGAATATGCATATAATCGTAAAAGATCCCTTGTGCTATTGAAAAAAAATGTAGTGGGTTTCGTGTACGAATTACATGTCAGAATTACCAAATGTTTGACATCCAATAACCGATGGATGGTTAATAAACCAATGTGTTCTAGGTGTGTCGTTGAACAAAACAATCAAAGGCCATGGTATATGCTATCCTGTCTGGGATGGTGCATATAAATGATCCCTTGCTAATAATAGAAAAATATAGCGGATTCCTTTCTAAGACTAGACGTCAAAATTACCAAATGTTGGACATTCAATAGCCTATGGTTAATAAATCAATGTGTTCTAGTGGTGTCGTTAAACAAAACAAAACATTTATTGCTTCTTCTTTATTTTCTTGTCTATTTTTCCTACATATGCTTTGCAATGATCTTGAGATTACTTGTACAAATAAAACAAGGAAAGTGAAGAACGTTTTTTAACAGTTTTGCCATGCGAATTTTTTATGCGCATTCGTTTTTAAAATAGCGAGGAATATTTTATAATCTGTCAAAGGCTACCTTAAATTTAATAATATAAGTTGGTATTCTGTTTATGAAATTATTTCATTTGAGCTATTCTTTATATTAAATATATCGCATCGCTAAAACGAAAAACAAAAGAAGAACACAGCATATTAATTTAATAAAAACTTTTTCTAAAACATTTCAAAGTAAATGTTATTATTCTTGCCTTTGCTTTTAAAATACATGTATAGGAAACTCCTTACTCCTCCTCCCCACAAATCTCAATTCCCCACGCCCATCATCCAACACATTCATATATAAAATCTAAGAATTTGACTTACATACTATTTACATTAACGTTTTCAAACATGGTGATTATATTTTAATGTTGTAGCGAGGTATTCTATTGCTGGAAAAAAATGGAAGCATGAAAAGCATCAAAATATTCATTTTATTTCGAGATGAGTTACAGTCGATAAAGAATTAATGAAAGCTTAGATGGAAATCTTACAAATGCGAAAACAAATAATCACCCACAACGAATTTCGGGTGTTTTTCGTTTTCACAAAACTTGTCAATTCAACATATATGTAAATTGTCATGAATAATAGACGTAAATTGTTTATCCTTTTAATATTTTTGTACTAGTAAACGGTAAATAAATATTGTAACAATGTTCTTACAAATCATGCAAAATAATCCTTATAATATCCATGTATGAGGGTAAATATATTAAAAACATTTAAACACAGATCATTCGAAATTAGCTACATTTTAATCATTAAGTGTCATGCTTTTATTAAGCAAACTTTCTTTTAAATATTTTTAAATTATCTAAAAAAAATTGTTTAATGGTCCAGACCCACTGGCTCTAGTTTATTAGACCTGTATGTACTTTTTCTGTTTCACAAAACAATTGTATAGAGTTAATACAAACACCAGGATGGCCATAAACATATTCAAACTAATGATTTAATCAGGAAATTGTAAGTAAGGCCACATAATTTTCCTAGCTGGTAAGCGGGATTTGTTTTCTCAAAAATATGTTGGGGGGGGGGGGGGTCTGTATTATATTTAAGTGGAACACACTGTACAATGCAAGAACTGGGCCACAGGAAGCCTTTCTCCGTGTTAGTAGTCATAAGCGTACACCCCAGTGCTGGAGCAAAACCTCAAATTCGGGCAAAAATTATACAGATATTCGGGGAAAATGTGCTAACTTGAAACCTTTTTTTACCATTATATTCCCATCATTCTACCCTCAAAATTAGTTGTAATCCATGTAAAAAAAAAAAATGCGTAGTGATTCGTTTGCAACCCTTTATAGTTGTTTGGCGGTAATAGTAATATGCATAAATGCTGTTATGCAGATTTGTGAATTTTTGTTTAATTCAGGTAAAATCCCGCTTGTTCCTACTAAAATGGGAGCCCGTATGCCTATGTTGGTAGTTAGTCTAGCCTGGTAGTAGCAGGCCTCATGAGCTTTGCAGGAAGGATGTAATGTCTAGTGAAGGATCTTCTTTGAAGCAGTTGTCCTTTTGTCGAGGCACTAGATAAGAGACTCATGAAATTAACCACAATTTTGCCAAATGCCCTTTCGACTCTGCATTGTACAAAGATGCGGTCTTGGTCGTGGATAACACTTTTGTCGTTCAGATTTCAGATGTAATATCAGAGGGAAAGTCCTATTTTCATAAATGTTTTACAACGCCTTTAGTTCTTGAAGTATAATGGTGGTGGTGGTAGTGGATTACAACTTGAAAATACATGGTTCAAAAAATCTTTTGCAGGGCCTGTTTGAGTGCGTGGGAGGGGACGATCACCAACTATTTTACCCCGCTTCTTAAAGGGACATTCTTGCGTTTGATGCAATTTTTAAGATGTTATCGACTAACAGAGACTTTTTAACGATTGTAATTACATATCAAATATATTTTTCTGCATAAAATATTAGTGGCTGTATATTAAATGTGTTTCTGGTCGTTCTAATATTTGTACTAGTTTAATTTTATTTTATTTCCTAAAATATATTTTTTCGTACGTGTACGAAATTATTTGAACACAAAAACAGTTTGGGCTTCTTACAAATATTAAGACGACCAGAAACACATTGAATATACAGACACTAATATTCTAAACAAGAAAATATATTTAATATGTAAGTTTAATCGTAGAAATATTTTATTAGTAGGAAACATCTTACAATGCAGCAAACTCAGGAATGTCCCTTTAATGTGCTTTTAAATGCCTCTAAGTAAGGTGAAGCATTAGATTCTATATTTAGAATTAAAACGTAAAAGAAAAGTATATACCTAACTAGACGTACTCAACTTTCTAACCTAAATTAATTTTCAAAAACTCTTGTTTACGCATCAAGTTAAATATTTATAATTTAGACGGAGATGTGAAAACAAGAGGGTTTTTTTCTAACCTGGCGTTCCGTCACACTAAGCTAATGTTATAGCTGTGTACAAACATTTAGCGCCAAGCACGCCCGCCAAGAGCGTGCTTTAAGTGAATTACTTAAACGTGGCTCGTCATTCTAGCTGGGGCTCTCGGAATTGAATTGGTAAGAATTGATGAATATATTCAATTAACTAATTTACTTGGCGTGTGAACGTTTTTTTCTACATTTAATCAGCGTCCCGTTGATCTTGTAAACCATTTAATTTGGTCGTCTAAACGATTCGACAATTATATAGGCTCTTCGGCGAAATTGTTCTCTTTTTTCTCTCTCTCTTTCTAGTTTTTAAATTTCCCACTGGTGAGGTGTGGATTTCAGAATTAATCATTTAGCTGAAACGTATGCCGCTACTTCTCCCGTTTCTAAATTGTCTTCCCAGGACAGCGTGCTTGAACCTCAATTTGATATAAGCACAAAAATAAGTTGAAATGAAATGAAATGTTTCTAAGTTTTACAGTCATTTGTTTCAGTTTGTCATTTGTCATTTGTTTCAGTATACTCGTTCCAGTGAGTGCACCACTATTGGTATATCAAAGGCTGTGGTGCGTGCTATCCTGTCTGAGGGATGGTGCATATAAAAGAGCCATTGCTACTAATGGGAAAATGTAGCGGATTTCCTATCTATGACTGTGTCAAAATGACCATATATGTTTGACATCCAGTAGCCGATGATTTATAAATCAATGTGTTCTAGTGGTGTCGTTAAACAAAATAAACTTCTTTGGGGTTTTTTGGGGTTTTTTTGTTTCAATATAAATATGTGGTATTTGTTGTATAGACCCGTATGCATTATATGGGTTGGTTTGCTGTTGGTGTAACTCTTTGTTTGGTTTTGTTGTTAAGTTTTGTTTTGGTGTTTTTGAGGCATGGGCGTCAATCCGGCTTTAAAAGTGGGGGGACGTGTGTGTGTGTGTGTGTGTGTGTGTGTGTGTGTGTGTGTGTGTGTGTGTGAAAAAGGAATGTCAATGAAAATCATAAAGCTACACATTAGTGGTTAAACTTTTCTTCTTTTTTTTACTTTTTTGTTGTTGCTGTTGTTGTTTTTGTTGGTGGTGGTGGTGGTGTTGCGTTTGCTAAACGAAAAAGTGGGGGGACACTTATATAGATTGTCCCCCAGCGTTGAAAAGTGAGGGGGACGCGTCAATCCTGTCCCCCACCGATCGACGCCCATGCTTTGAGGGGTGGTGGGTAGGGTTGTGAAGTCCTGGAAATTGAGCCTTATCCAGATTTGTTTCATAATTTATTGCACAAAATCAACATTCAGGACCTTATTTTGAAATGAATGAATGAGTGAATGAATGTTTAACCACTAATACCGTCTTTTTGTAACGATTTTCAAGTCATGTCACGGCGTTCTGAGCAAGGAAGATTGCAACGTGTGTGAATTTGTGTGCGATTAAAGGGACACTGCCGAGTTTGTTGCAATTTTTAAGATGTTATCGACTAACAGAGACTTTTTGACGACTGTAATTACATATCAAATATATTTTTCTGCATAAAATATTAGTGGCTGTATATTAAACGTGTTTCTGATCGATCTAATATTTGTACTAGGTTAAATTTCATTTTATTTCCTAAAAAAACAAAACAATTGTGCGTACGAAATTATTTGAATACAAAATCCAGTTTGGGCGTCTTACAAATATTAAGACAACCAGAAACATATTGAATATACAGACACTGATATTCTAAACAAGAAAATATATTTAATATGTAAGTTTAATCGTAGAAATATTTTATTAGTCGAAAACATCTTACAATACAGCAAACTCGGGAATGTCCCTTTAATTGTGCGTGGGTGTATTTATGTGTTAGTGTGATGTAGGTGTGCGCGTGAGCGCGTGTCACATTTGTTATATATTTGTTCGTAAAAGCCATGCTATAGTACCTATACATTTGCATAAACATTATAAATTTCAATTAAAAATGCATTATGTATTACGTGGTGCAGATTATACACAATATTAAATTATTTTAATTCAGTTTTTACAGTCACGATAAAAAACAACTAAAAAAACAAACCGTCCCGAACATCTAATATATGCGCGAGTGGTGTGTATGTGTATGGGTGAATAGATGGTTTGATGGGTAGGTTTCCTTAGGTGGATTGATGGATCGATAAACATATACATAAACACTCTTACGCAATACGCCAACACGCGCGCGCACATCCATACAGGAAACATGTATTTCCCTACTTCATAACATAATAGACACGCCCACGCAATACGCCAACGCACGAGCACGCACTCGTATATACATGCGCGCACACATACAAACACAAGAAATGATTTTGCAGTACCTAACAACAAAATATACACAAAGAAGTTGGTAAATCGCTAAAATGGGCGTGACCCTAAACACCTGTATCGTATACGCATACACATGTATATACATAGACAGGCATACGTAATACACCAACATACGTTCACACACGCACACAAAAATCAAAAACACGCAGATGTTGCCGTCAATATATAACAGCATAAGTATACACTCGTACGCAATACGCCAAGACACGCACACGCACACACACACACACACACACACACACGATTATTTGCCATCTTTAACAAAATCGGTGAAAATAAAATAATAAATATAAATAAATTATTCGGAAAATCACCAAAAACATATAAATAGTTTATCTATAACACTGAAAACTCAAGTTGGTAAATGTTTCTGGGTTACGAATGTGCTATTAGCAAATTTTCCGAATGTGCGTGATTATTAAGGATAGGGGCATGTAAAAAAACAAAAGTCCTCAACCGCACTTTTTGTTATCTTAGATTTCGTTACATTCAAAATACGTCATGTATTTCTTTTCTTCTGGGACGGGGTGTAGCCCAGTGGTAAAGCGTTCGGTGGGCCAATTTGGGCTATTTCTCGTTCCAGCCAGTGCACCACGACTGGTATATCAACGGTCGTGGTATGTGCTATCTTGTCTGTGGGATGGTGTATATAAATATATACTAATGAAAAAATGTAGCGGATTTCCTCTAAAACTTTATGTTAAAATTGCCAAACTTTTGACATCCAATAGCCAATGATTAATCAATGTGCTCTAGTGGTGTCGTTAAACAAAAACAAAGTTTAACTCTTTTCTTTTTTTAAATTATGTTTTATGATACTTACAATTTGTCATTTAAATATAAAATACGTATAAATTCACGAGAATAAATGATTTCACAGTATACAATGTATTCTTGTAGCCTTTTTAAATATATAATTTTACTAGTTTTACTTTTAACATATTTGCAAATTCTACTTCAAAACTATAAATATTATTAATAATAATAATGACATTTTTTAGGTTTTTTTAATACAGGAAATATATTTGAAAATATCAACATACACACCCTTACCCAGTCACTATTTCTATACTCGACTGGAAAACATCGGCCATGATAATGATTATGCTAAACCACTGTTATTTTGTAACATTGTAACCAGCTGGTCAAATTTTATTTTCTGAAATCACAAGATTTGCAAATTAATATGATTATAAATTTGTGTATACTTATACCTTCTCTATTATATACAAGTAAAAATAAAGATTGAGAGGTAAATCAAAACTGGTTGCTGTATGTGAAAAAAAAAACCGTTATTGGAGAGTAAGGTAAAAAATATGATGTTTGGAAACTGTTCGTGTGCCTAAATGTAAACCGCGTTGTAAATTAATTTAAATTTATCATGTCAAGGAATTACTAAGTAAAAATGGTTTTGCTTATGCTTTGGATTGTCAGTATGTTTTAGTTTTAAACACTTTTCTCTGTCAATTTAAACAGTATATTCAGGACAGTTTCATCCAAAATCTCTTGTTGTACTTAACAGTTCTCCAAAATGTATTCTCTGACACTGTAAGCACATAGTTGACATGTTTTCACCCTCGGACATATTTACGAAAACTCCTTTTAGAAAAACATCGTTTACAATTATCTAAGTTAAAGATAAAGCAACGTGTTTTTACATTTAGTGATAGAGGAGATCGATACAGAAGATGAATTTCATTTTATACGTGTATGCCCACAATTCAATTAATTCGGTATTAAATACAATTTATATTACGTTTGTAAACCATAGGTTTTTAAACTAATTTAATCATTACGTAACATATTTCAATTTATCTGTATTGTTTTAGAAAAACGATGACCATTAGACTAGCAGCGTCCCTACCAAACCTAATTGTACCTGTTTAATAATTAAGATTTACTGTTGTGTCATGTTGTGTTGCTAATTGGTTTCATAGTTTCTACAGAGTTCACAAATATGTTTACCATTTTTGCACTGACTTGTCATCAAGTACAGTAAGGCATACGGAAATAAAGTTAAAATTAAATTGAATATATATGCTTTGGGTTAATATAAATTGAACTGAATACATATGAGTTGAATTAAATAATAATATAAATTGCATCGATTTTAATTGAATTGATTCATTTTAACTCATTTGATATGAAATGATATGACTTGAATTGAATTGATATCTATTGAATTGATCTGATTTGATTTGTTTTGAATTCATTTGATATAACTGAATTGATATGCAATGGTATGAGTTCAATTGAAATGATATGAATTGAATTGAACTGAACTGAATCCGAATCGTCAGTTGTATACATTTTTTTTACTTTTGAGTGAAACAGAAAAGTCGCGTTCTTAGGGAACTATGGTTTTTGCTTTTAAACTATACGGTTTAATTTATTTTTAAAAGACAACGCTACAAAAATATTATTTAAAAAACTACAACAGCTTAACAAAATTAGAGACGGCTAATATTTTCCAGGTTTCATTACCAGATTATGTTTTTAGCTTTGGCCATAACAAAATAAATCCTAGATTTTCGTTTCCGTCCGCCTAAAGGATCAATGCCCGGCCACAGTTTTTGTGTGTGTGGTGGGGAGGGGTGGTGGTATTGGTAAAAATATACCATGTTTTCAAACGGTCAGTTCGCTGTCTGTACTTTAAACTAACTGTGTTACTTTTAATAATATAAACTAAATGCACGTCATAATATCTAATTTGCACAAGAGCCAGACGCCTCTTCTCGCGTGCAAACTGACAAACTAATAATGAAATCGTTTACTAACACTGGGTACCTATTGATTTTGA
The DNA here is from genome assembly GCF_016097555.1 of Gigantopelta aegis. Lineage (NCBI taxonomy): Eukaryota > Metazoa > Mollusca > Gastropoda > Neomphalida > Peltospiridae > Gigantopelta > Gigantopelta aegis. Next base: position 53,986,913 of record NC_054704.1, read on the forward strand.
GCAGACGTAACATTTACCATTTCGTATTCTTAACATACATTATACATACACATTATACTAGAGACTGATTAATATAGACTGTGTATCAAAGCACGACAGGCATATGTTGTATATACACACTATATGCAATAAAAGATGTTTTCAATCAAACTGGCACCCTATTTACATACCATTGATGACGATCTACATCTAACAAGAATTGCTTCTCGTTAATATTTTAGTACCAATAGTCCAGTGAACACATGCCCCTGTCAACCCCTTTTTGTTTTGTCATCTCTTTTAGAAAATATGTATTCGCCCATGCATACCTCACTGTTAAAATCATAATTAAAACTAATTTTTACGCCATAACTAATTGCGTAACAATATAATTGGGTGCACCATTAAAATATCTACGGTTTAAAAATAAGTTAAATTAAAAGTAAAATTATGCAAATTAGCTGCAAAACTTTTTATTTTATTTTAAAATCCATGTTTATCATTATGTGAACATAAAAGCAATATATGATATAATATAAGAAAATAATTTAAATGTAAACTTAAAGGGACAGACCCTAGTTTCAACCCGTGAAAATTAACACTAAGTTTAGTTAATCTACAAACCTGTAACACATTTGGATCAAGTTACAATTGAGTGAAACATGAGTCTGTGACTTTGAAATGGTAAAATACCCTCTAAAAATAGATTAAAACTCGACTCCATAACTGTTACTCAGATGCACGTGCGTTTTTAAAAATATGAGAAATGTATTTTGTGATATTAAAAACACCAGGATGACCAAAAACACTTCGAATGTATGGAAATTGATAATTTAAACCATAAAGTGCCTTTAACGAACCACAAAATATCATAATTTGAATTTACTACTGATTTTCTGCAACTTTCATTCATCCGCTAATTAGCGGGAAGGAGTTTATTAAAACTGTAGCTGTGTTTGTATTTTGTATTAGTAAACGATGTTATAAGATGGGGATGCTAGATGGTAGCTTTAAGAATATCACCAGTGGCAGCTTGAATTAGGTGCTATGCCTTTAATTATAATGTTATCTTTATTGAAAATATTCGTGAATGATATGAAAAGAAGAAAAAAAAGTTTTATTTATCGACGCACTCAACACATTTTTATTTACAGTTATATGGCGTCAGACATATGGCTAAGGACCACGCAGGCAATGAGAGTGGAAACCCGCTGTCGTCAGTCTTCGACTACCGTTTTCTATTAGCAGCAATGCATTTAATAAGGACATTTATTTTATTAACTGGACGTTGCAGTGTTCAAACTTGAAATATTTTTGCATTTCTAACTTGATTAGAAATACTATGTGTTTTATTAATGAAAAACGTAATACAAAATATGGGAGGGGGGGGGTATTCACGGAAGTTTACATTTTTAACTTGATGGATAAATATATGTTACTTAATATAATTTCATGTTTTACAAAGTTTTACTTTGACATGAACTATTATGTATTTTATTAATGGAACGTTACACTCTTCCAACTTGATATATATTATTTTCATTTTAACGGTATGTTACATTTTTAAATTGATATAAAATATCTGTTACTTGATATTTTTCTACAAAGTTTTATTAATGGAAAATTACAACTTTCTAACTTTACATAAAATATTAGTTTCTTTATAAAGGATAGTTATTGTTTTAACTTGTTATAAATTGTCTTACAAATTTGTAACTTAATATAAAATATGTGTTTCAAATTAAAATTTGAAACTTGATTCAGACTATTAATTTACAAATTAAAGCTTGAAATATGTGAAAATTGTATAATTTGACATAATATATTTTTTTATTAATTGAAAATTACACACTTCTGAGATTAAATAAAATATTATTTAACTTAAAATTACAAATTATATATTTTTAAATATATTATCTCATTTATACAATAACTTTCAAATGGTTTTTTTCCCATTAAATCTGATCGTTTTTGAAAAACATCACATATGAAGTAATGTATTTGTTATCATTTGTCACGTTTGTTCAACCAACTAACATGTAAATAACCTATTGCGTTCTTAGACATTTTTTCCCAATTACACTTTTAAAATAAAATATTATGAAAATATGTTAATTTAACAACCGCAAATTATGTTTATGTCAGTAATTACACGATACTCGGGAAACTATTCGTTACAAGCGACATCCGTGGCAATTGTGAAACGCGATACATTTAGCTTGATTTCTCTCGAGACTCGGGTCATTTGTTTTGGGCGAAAATATGTTCATTTCACCGTCCCGAAATTGATTACCGCTTATGTGTTTTACTGATAAATTAACTGATTCATTTTACACATAGCAATATCATAATGGATTTCTCGTTCACAATCCGCGGTTAAACGCAAATCGCTTCATCTGTTCGTTTAAAAGCCCGTGGGACGGCGGATAGGAGTTATCACTCTTTGTATTTGGGGGAACATTTGTTCATCTGACATTTTTAATTGATGCTCGATTTCCACGTGCCTCGTGGGCAAGATCGAAAAACTAAGCCTTGCAGTTTATTGTTTTTATTATGAATTTTGTATTATTTATTGTATCTGTTATTAATTTCGTGGTGGTGGTGGTGGTGGTCGTCGTCGTCGTCGTTGTAGTAGTAGTAGCAGCAGCGGCAGCAACAGTAGTAGTAGTAGCAGCAGCAGCAGTTGTTTTGTTTTTTATTTTGTTTCTTTCTTGTTAGCCATGTAGACTTTTTAAAAATTTAAATCGTATTCTGATAATATATTTTTTAATTATATTTAATATTAATAAAATAAGATTAAATTGATATTGTACACGAAGAAGGAAATGTTTTATTTAACGACGCACTCAACACATTTTATTTACAGTTATATGGCGTCAGACATATGGTTAAGGACCACATAGATATTGAGAGAGGAAACCCGCTGTCGCCACTTAATGGGCTACTCTTTTCGATTAGCAGCAAGGGATCTTTTATATGCACCGTCCCACAGACAGGATAGCACATGCCACGGCCTTTGATATACCAGTCGTGGTGCACTGGCTGGAACGAGAAATAGCCCAATAGGCCCACCGACGGGGATCGATCCCAAACCGAACGCGCATCAAGCGAGCGCTTTACCACTGGGTTACGTCCCGCCCTAATATTGTACAAATTAAAGGGACTATTATCAGTTTGCTGCATTGTAAAATATTTTCGACTTATAAAATATTTTAACGACTAAAATTACATAGTAAATATATTTCCTTGTTTAGAATATCAGTGTCTGTATAAACACTGTGTTTCTAGTAGTCTTTAATGTTTGTCAGTAGCCTAACCTGGATTTCGTCTCCAAATAAATTCAGTCAATAGCCGATGTATTTGTCGTGCTGGGTTGTTGTCAAACATTTATTCATTCATTCCAAATAAATTCATACGTACGATAAAAAAAAACGAATTCATACGTACGAAAAAATAAATTCATATGTAGACACCCAATAGCCGATGTATTTTTCGTGCTGGGGTGTCGTTAAACATTCATTCATTCATTAAATTCATTAGTACGAAAACATTTATATTAAAACATAAAATAAGGTCTGAGCTAGCAAAAACACCAGGACGATCATAAAAACATTTAATATACAGCCACTAATATTTTATAACATATATTTAATATGTAATTACAGTTGTTGAAAGTAGTTGTTAGTCGGTAAACTCATGACAGTCCCTTTAATACAATTATAACATAAATTATAGCATGCAAGTACAGCAGACACGAATATTATTTTTTTAACAAAAATATTAGTATATTTTTGAATAAACAAGGTAAAAAAACAACATTATAATATTTTTAAAAGATGACAATATAAATTAGTATTATATTAAAACATGTTCTGTTCTATCTATAATGTGGCGTTGCTTTTTCTGGTAAAATATATTTTAACATTGACTTATATGACATTGTATATGAAGAGAAATAGCATGTTGCTGTTGTTTAAAAAAAGATATATTAAATAATAGTCATAAGACTAAATTATTATTATTATTATTATTATTATTATTATTATTTATTTATTTATTTATTTATTTATGTATTCAATATATATTGTAGAATACTAAAACATAAATCATACGTTTGTAACGAAACTATTACTCTTTTTTTTTTAAACTGAGTGAATGTAACTGCGGTACGATCAGGTTTATATGATAATAACAGTTTCTGAATTATTTTATTTTAAATTAAACAATATTAAAATGTGATCGTATCGCAATTGTAAGAGCTTAACGCAACTTGAGATCGTTTTTAAAAATTATACAGTTTGTATTTCATAGTTATGCACCGAACGGATGTGTTATTGTGTACGTAATGTGATTCAAAATTTAATGTTTTGCTTTTACCATAGTGTGACACCCAATAGCCGATGTATTTTTCGTGCTGGGGTGTCGTTAAACATTCATTCATTCATTGTGTACGTAACTTGAAATTATTTTTATATACATGTACAAGTATATATGTCTGACAAGACAACTAAAAATATATGATGTTACGCCCTGGGAAAAAATGGCAAACGATGTGTATCATTTTGTGATTTTATTTCAATATTTGCGTAACGTGTGTAACATTTCTTCAGTTATATTATACATTTGGTTTAATTATTATTACGCATATTGATTTTCGGAATTAATATCGTTTTCTTTAAGATAAATGGTTTTTATAAATACATATTATATATGTAATTTGAGGATATTCTTCATTAACAAGATTTCATAAACAACTAATAATTAATAAAAGGTGGGGTGTTTTTTTAATACACGTATATATTACATGTATTTAATACGCTGTTTATGATGATGATGATGATGATGATGATGATGATAATGATGGTGTCGATGATGGTGATAATAACAGAATAATAATAATACAATAACAGTACAGTAGAGTAAAATTAAGAAACATAATTTTTAACAATATAAAAACAAATACAATAGCTCAATAGATGTGAAATTGAAATAGCGCGACAAATATATTTTATAATTGTCTTACAATTTACTGAATTTAGCTAACTAAATTTGAAAACATTTAATTGTTTGTAATTATAATCCAGCTTTGTATATTTCAAAATCATCAAAATTCTGAATAAAACTTCTTAAAAGAATCTATATGGATAACGTAATTAAAACCACTTTCAGCAAAACACCTCTAGCTCTCTATTATTTATATAGTTAAGAAAGAAAAAAGACCCCAAATTTTCTTCTTTTATCTATTTATTTCAACAGCTTTCGCCGACCGTCGAATATCATGAATCTACAAACTGGATTTCCTGCGACTAAACTGGAGAAAATAAGATAACATGCATATTAGATAAGGCTTGAACAGGGGAAATTAAAAATTTGATTATCGCAACAAAGAGATGCCTTCAATTGTTTTGTCACATATGTCGCTTTCGCAACGGGTCCCTGAAAATACCGTACAAAAAAAAGAGAGGCTTAAACGCATAAAATTGTCGCCAATCGGAATTTTTATTCAATTTTCCGACAATTTACTTGTTTATATTAATTTTGTTCCGTAAATAAATAGAAAATTTTTCGAGCGCGCAGAAAAATTATGCAAACTGTGTATCCCCACATTTGGTAATCGGATTTGCCGGCAATCAGTTCACTAAGTAGACGGAGATAACCTAGTTAGTGGCACCTAAAACAATTTTCCATGCCCAAATCTTATTTTGTCAGGAATCGCTTTCGCAATATAAAGGTACAATCGTGTTTTACTTACCAGACGGGAAGACGGGAGGCTGAGGGTGTTCTCTGGGTCGGGGAACCATGCTGCAGCTGCCGGTTCCGGCTAAATTCGGGTTCGTCACACTCGGGAATGTCCTTACCCCGTTGTACCTGTACGTCTGACCCATCTGGCCGAACGGGCCGGAGTCGCCGTAGGAACACGGAATATTACAGTTCTGAAGTGACGTCTCCATCCCGGGTAGACCGCAGTTCGTGGCGTCGAACGACGGCTGGTTTAGATACGAGTAATCCATCATTTGAACGGGTGTTTTGTGTGAAAACAAACAACAAATGTTTATTATATATATGTATATATATATTCTCAATGTATAATATATATATATATATAATTGTTAAAGTCTTAGTCTTCTGACTTAAACAAGATATACAGAGATTTTTTTTGTGAATATGGAGTTTATCAAATGAAAGATTGTTCGGTTTCTCGCACACGATGGAAAGCCGTGTCTTATTTCCCAAGATTAGATTAGTCTAGCTGGACAAACGAGGGCTCTCCGCTAAATTCTATCTGTCTGCTATCTAATTTAGACTCGGTCCAATAAATGATCATCAAGTTTAGAAAGTGAGAAATTTACTAACTTCGATACGCTTATGTATGCGCACTTAATTAAATTATAATGCGATTCTGATATGAAATGTTCCTGCCATTTCCGTTTCCCCATTCGTTGCGCGAGAGAAATGACGTATGGAGACTGGGGCGATTTGAAACCGCCCCCTTTAGTCGATTCTCGATACCAAACAAAACGTCCTCTTTCTCTCGGAATGGAATGGCATTTTCCCTGTGACAATTTTCACGAAAGTATTCAAAGGGAGAAGAAAAAAAAATAAGAGAAAAAAAAAGCGTCTATCGTTTATGCTTTAACTCATCCACAATGTTAGCCTGCTTGTTTCAAAGAACATTTAAAATGTTATCGAACAAAAACAAATAATAAAAATAAATAAACATTAAAAATATTTTTCAGCGAAGTGATGTCAATGCAGACTGAAGCATGAAATTTGTAAACCGGTGTGATTATACCAAGCAATGGAATCAAAACAAACCGGCTGATTTTCGTAATTAATTTCTTTTCAAAGAGTAATTGAATTGCTGCTTTCACATATGAGACACTAACCAAATTTACGCTCTTATTATTAGCGACTTACATTGCTTGTCAGACGGTTTCGGGTTTTGCCACAGTTTTAAAACAGCAGTTCTTTGGGTGTTCAAAGAGACTTTTGTATTGAAAAAACATGGAAATGAAAATTAAATTTGTGGTATTGTTTTAAAATAACACTAAATAAGCTAAGGATATAATTGGATTCAGTGCTACGGAGGATATCGGTGTCATTTATATTTAAAATACTAATTACTCATATATTACTGTCTTCGTTAATATAATAGTACTGAAGCTTTATTAATATTATTAGTATGAGTATTTATATTATTACTATTATTAGTAGTAGTATTACTGTTTTATTATTATTATTATTATTATTATTATTATTATTATTATTATTATTTATTATTATTAAATATTAAAATGTAAACAAGCAACAGTGAGCTAACATAGAGAGAGAGAGAGAGAGAGAGAGAGAGAGAGAGAGAGAGAGAGAGAGAGAGAGAGAGAGAGAGAGAGAGAGAGAGAGAGGTTATAATCAGTGTTCTTCGGTATAGTCAATATTATATATTGAATGAAAATTGTATTGTAACATTATTTTTATTCCTAATATATGATATTGACGATACCGAACCACACGAGGGTAATAATCTCTTTATCGTATAATCTCAACCTAAATACTAAACGTGTTTTTGTAAACTGTACACGCAATTATTTATTCTTGTATTTTTGTATTTTAATGTTTTTAAACCTGTGTACACATGGTGAGGCTTAAATAAAATATCTGTCTGTCTGTCTGTCGCAACTTTAATTCCAGTTCGCCATTACTAGATATTCAAATGACGTAAGAATATGTATCGCGGTGTCTTTTTGAATCGAAATGACGTCATTTTGGATATCCTTACATCAAATTAAACTAGTGCATAACGGTTTTTGTATTCTGAACGCTGGTCAGCTTTCAGTGAAAAATTACTATTGAAATGTTTTTATTTGATGACTATGAATGCATACGTCAATTATGGAGTGTCACCATAGTACGTTTGCTTAAATGTCAATAAAACTAGTGCCGTGATCTCGATTAATTTACATCTAATTTGCAAAGTTATCAAATTCTTAAAGTATGTGATCTGAAAAATATCACATACTTTGATTGCACTGAAAATATAACATATTATATGATATAATATGATATTATATATATATATATATATATATATATATATATATATATATATATATATATATATATATACCGGGTATACATAATTTATAAATTAATTAACGATTAAGGTATAAATGGATGAAGGAAGAAAAAGATAAACATATTTAAGAATACAAATATTACCATTTTTAAGATGGACATATTATGTTGCGTATATTCTTTTAAATTCAGTGTGATAGATATTTAATTTTTATATGTAATTCATTCAGAATTTTTCAAATTATATGTGGGATTTTTATCCTTTCTTTTCTTTTCTTTCTTCCTGTTTTTCCCTTTTTCTCCACCTTTTCACTCATTCTCTCATTCTCTTTTTGGTGTCTCTTTTTGTGCCCCATCACCTTTCTCTCTGTCTGGCAGGTTGGTTGGCTGGTTGACTGATTCTCTCTCTCTCTCTCTCTCTCTCTCTCTCTCTCTCTCTCTCTCTCTCTCTCTCTCTCTCTCTCTCTCTCTCTCTCTCTCTGTGTGTGTCTTTCTCAATTTATCTATCTATCTATCCCTCTCTCTGTCTCTGTCTCTGTCTCTCTCTCTCTCTCTCTCTCTCTCTCTCTCTCTCTCTCTCTCTCTCTCTCTCTCTCTCTCTCTCTCTCTCTCTCTCTCTCTCTCTCTCTCTCTCTCTCTCTCTCTCTCTCTCTCTCTCTCTCTCTCTCTCTCTCTCTCTCTCTCTCTCTCTCTCTCTATATATATATATATATATATATATATATATATATATATATATATTCTCTCTATCTATATCTCTATCTATCTCTCTATTTTTCTCACTCACTCACACTTTTCTCTATTTTACCTTATCCTTATTTCTCAAATATTTACTTACAAGACGATTTGAAGCAAATCATGTCATGTCTCATTGAGACAAATTAGTATTAATTATGTAAATCATATACGTTGACAAATGTGAGATAAAACTCGCGGGTGACCTCTAGTCACTTTGGTTAATAGATTGTCATATACAGCTGAACAGAATAATTATTGTCCTTCATGAATATTCATCAAAATACACCTAACTAACGGTTCTTGAAGCAGTAAGGTTAGTAAATGGTCATCATATTAAAGACAGTGGTCAAACTTGGTATTTCTATTTATGAGCTCGGCTGTAGTTTTATAGGCTACAAGGCAGTAAAGCCGTACGTGCTGGGGTGGGGATTCAAAACCATTGGACGATCCAAAGGGTGCATGGAAAGAAAGAAATGTTTTATTTAACGACGCACCCGACACATTTTATTTACGGTTATATGGCGTCAGACATATGGTTAAAGGGACATTCCTGAGTTTGCTGCAATTTTTAAGATGTTATCGACTAACAGAGACTTTTTAACGATTGTAATTACATATCAAATGTATTTTTCTGCATAAAATATTAGTGGCTGTATATTAAACGTGTTTCTGATCGTTCTAATATTTGTACTAGGTTAAATTTCATTTATTTCCTAAAATATTGTTTTTTCGTACGTACGAAATTATTTGAAGACAAAATCCAGTTTGGGCTTCTGAAAAATATTAAGACCAGAAACACACTGAATATACAGACACTGATATTCTAAGCAAGAAAATATATTTAATATGTAAGTTTAATCGTAGAACTATTTTATTAGTCGGAAACATCTTACAATGCAGCGAACTCAGGAATGTCCCTTTAAGGATCACACAGATTGAGAGAGGAAACCCGCTGTCGGCACTTCATGGGCTACTCTTTTCGATTAGCAGCAAGGGATCTTTTATATGCACCATCCCATAGACAGGGTAGTACATACTACGGCCTTTGATATACCAGTCATGTTGCACTGGCTGGAACGAGAAATAGCCCGATGGGCCCACCGACGGGGATGGATCCCAGACCGACCGCGCATCGAGCGAGCACATGGATGCATATCGTCTGCCAAATGTAATACAGATATATATTCAGTTTATAATAGTTCATATCGCAGTTAAAAAATTGTTCACCCCACCCTTTAAAGAAGCTACTGTATCCAATCGTAGGAGAACGTTGGTTGAAGTTTCTCAAAAAGAGGCATACGTTCATAACGTTTTCATTTATTTGTTAGTTATATTTTATGTTACTTTTATGCAACAATTAATTACATGTGATGTTTTTGGCTGTAGACGCTTTTAAAATTTTATATTTTGTAAACAAGGTCAGCTGATAATAAAGATTCTGTCTGGAATTTAATCAATAGTTTAATTATTAGTAAATAGAAACTCGATCGATATAAACATGGTTTGCACGCCCACGCACATGCGCACACACATGCATGTATGTATGTATATATATATATACACACACACATACATACATACCAGGATACATACATACATGCATACATGCATCCATACATACATACACATATATGAAATCAAAGTTTAGCCAAAAACAAATAACATGATAATATACAAAGATAAATAGGTGGATTTCCGTTAATGTAGTTGTTGTTGTTCTTCTTCTTTTTGCGGGGGTGTAGTTGTTGTAAAATCAATGTGCACATGTAAGTATTGTGACCCGAACATGACATATCAATATCTGAAGTTGAATTACGTTGTTTTATTTTATACTATCATGAAAAAAAAATAAAAAAATAGTCAAACAAAGCATATAATCAGTTTTTGTAGGGATAGAGCAGCGAATATCACGTGACGTACTTTATACATGGACTGAGGGACAGGACGTAGCCCAGTGGTAAAGCGCTCGCTCGATGCGCGGTCGGTCTGGGATCGATTCCCGTCGGTGGGCCCATTGGGCTATTTCTCGTTCCAGCTAGTGCACCACGACTGGTATATCAAAGGCAGTGGTATATACTACCCTGTCTGTGGGATGGTGCATATGAAAGATCCCTTGGTGCTAATCGAAAAGAGTAGCCCATGAAGTGGCGACAGCGGACTTCCTCCCTCAATATTTGTGTGGTCCTTAACCATATGTCTGACACTATATAACCGTAAATAAAATGTGTTGAGTGCGTCATTTAATAAAACATTTCTTTCTTTCTTTCTTTCTGACCACCAAAGATCTTGAAGGACGATTGGGGTCAGAAGTGAAATTTGAAAGTTGACGGGGTTTTTTATCAGTAAATCGCAAATTCAAACAATAAAAATGACTAAAAACAAAACAGTAACAACTGTATGATCAACAGAATAAAAAAGATTGACAGAAATAATGTTCCACAGTGATTAATTGACCTTCCTGGAAATTGTCAAAATCGAGAATGACACCCCACGCACTTGTACGGGGCAACTGCGTGATGCACGTGCAAACTATGGAATGTGTTTCTGTGTGTTGATAAACAGACCTGAATGTTCTTTACTTTTCTGTGGTCAAAACGTATGTTCGGTCTAATAGTTGATATTAACATTAATATTTCAGGTTCCCTATTTTTTTTAAGAGTATATAATAATTTATAGATTGATATATTGTCATGTCAGGAGTGGAACATGTTCAGCATCAAATTCCACATTTATAAAATTATCAGATTAGTTTTAAAATTTGTATTATGGCATTGTGTTATGCAAATAATAGCAAAAAAACCTAATGTTAGCATAATAAATTATATATAATCACTAAAGTTTTTGTTTATTTGAGGTTCTTTTGTCAAATATCTTTTATCATTAATTGCAACCCGCACTTTTGCTAAACATAAAAAAATGTGTTTGTTTACAAACGAAACTGTATATCAGAATGTATTTATAATTATGAAGTCTTATTTAAAGGGACATTCCCGAGTTTGCTGCAATTTTGAAGATGTCATCGACTAACGGAGACTTTTTAACGATTGTAATTACATATCAAATATATTTTTCTGCGTAAAATATTAGTGGCTGTATATTAAACGAGTTTCTGATCGTTCTAATATTTGTACTAGGTGAAATTTCATCGTATTTCCTAAAATATAGTTTTTTTTGTACGTACGAAAATATTTGAAGACAAAATCCTGTTTGGGCTTCTTACAAATATTAAGACGACTAGAAACACATGGAATATACAGACACTGATATTCTAAACAAGAAAATATATTTAATATGTAAGTTTAATTGCAGAAATATTGTATTAGTCGGAAATATCTTACAATGCAGCAAACTCGGGAATGTCCCTTTAATATTACTGAAATACAAAGTCCTAAACTCATATCTGAAGCTGAATGTTACACACTCGATCCTAACATGAACTATTCATACTTACAAATGGGTCCTTATATATTTTCAGCTTACTGATGAAGTGCATTTTGAATAGACAATAGCTGAGAAGAAATACAAGTTCTGGTTGCATTTTGAACAGACAATAGCAGAGAAGAGATATAAGTTCTGGTTTCATTTTGAACAGACAATAGCAGAGAAGAGATATAAGTTCTGGTTTCATTGTTTGTTAACGATCTAAACTCACTTGTTCCTTGATATTTTACTTCTTGTTTTTTTCAGCAAAGCTGCAAGATTGCTAATACAGTTTTTAAAACAATATTTAATTAATACAAGTTTCCGTAATAAATGGCACTGTGATATTCATGGTGAATAATATTCCGTAACATTCCATGTGCTGTGGCGTAGATATCAGACCAGGGCCCGTGCTTATAAACAATTTAATAGTCCAGACTCCATCTTTAACGATGTGAGAGTGAGACGTAGATATCAGGCCCGTGCTTATAAACTCCATCTTTAATGTGGGAGTAATAGTCCAGGCCCGTGCTTACAATTTAATAGTCCAGACTCCATCTTTAACGATGTGGGAGTGAGACGTAGATATCAGGCCCGTGCTTATAAACAATTTAATAGTCCAGACTCCATCTTTAACGATGTGGGAGTGAGACGTAGATATCAGGCCCGTGCTTATAAACAATTTAATAGTCCAGACTCCATCTTTAACGATGTGGGAGTGAGACGTAGATATCAGGCCCGTGCTTATAAACAATTTAATAGTCCAGACTCCATCTTTAACGATGTGAGAGTGAGACGTAGATATCAGGCCCGTGCTTATAAACAATTTAATAGTCCAGACTCCATCTTTAACGATGTGAGAGTGAGACGTAGATATCAGGCCCGTGCTTATAAACAATTTAATAGTCCAGACTCCATCTTTAACGATGTGAGAGACGAGACGTAGATATCAGGCCCGTGCTTATAAACAATTTAATAGTCCAGACTCCATCTTTAACGATGTGAGAGTGAGACGTAGATATCAGGCCCGTGCTTATAAACAATTTAATAGTCCAGACTCCATCTTTAACGATGTGGGAGTGAGACGTAGATATCAGGCCCGTGCTTATAAACAATTTAATAGTCCAGACTCCATCTTTAACGATGTGAGAGAGAGAGATATCGTAGATATCAGGCCCGTGCTTATAAACAATTTAATAGTCCAGACTCCATCTTTAACGATGTGAGAGTGAGACGTAGATATCAGGCCCGTGCTTATAAAATAGTCCAATTTAATAGTCCAGACTCCATCTTTAACGATGTGAGAGTGAGACGTAGATATCAGGCCCGTGCTTATAAACAATTTAATAGTCCAGACTCCATCTTTAACGATGTGAGAGTGAGACGTAGATATCAGGCCCGTGCTTATAAACAATTTAATAGTCCAGACTCCATCTTTAACGATGTGAGAGTGAGACGTAGATATCAGGCCCGTGCTTATAAACAATTTAATAGTCCAGACTCCATCTTTAACGATGTGAGAGAGAGACGTAGATATCAGGCCCGTGCTTATAAACAATTTAATAGTCCAGACTCCATCTTTAACGATGTGAGAGAGAGACGTAGATATCAGGCCCGTGCTTATAAACAATTTAATAGTCCAGACTCCATCTTTAACGATGTGAGAGAGAGACGTAGATATCAGGCCCGTGCTTATAAACAATTTAATAGTCCAGACTCCATCTTTAACGATGTGAGAGAGAGACGTAGATATCAGGCCCGTGCTTATAAACAATTTAATAGTCCAGACTCCATCTTTAACGATGTGAGAGAGAGACGTAGATATCAGGCCCGTGCTTATAAACAATTTAATAGTCCAGACTCCATCTTTAACGATGTGAGAGTGAGACGTAGATATCAGGCCCGTGCTTATAAACAATTTAATAGTCCAGACTCCATCTTTAATAGTCGATCCATCTTTAACGATGTGAGAGAGAGACGTAGATATCAGGCCCGTGCTTATAAACAATTTAATAGTCCAGACTCCATCTTTAATGACGTAGATATCAGGCCCGTGCTTATAAACAATTTAATAGTCCAGACTCCATCTTTAACGATGTGAGAGAGAGACGTAGATATCAGGCCCGTGCTTATAAACAATTTAATAGTCCAGACTCCATCTTTAACGATGTGAGAGTGAGACGTAGATATCAGGCCCGTGCTTATAAACAATTTAATAGTCCAGACTCCATCTTTAACGATGTGAGAGAGAGACGTAGATATCAGGCCCGTGCTTATAAACAATTTAATAGTCCAGACTCCATCTTTAACGATGTGAGAGAGAGACGTAGATATCAGGCCCGTGCTTATAAACAATTTAATAGTCCAGACTCCATCTTTAACGATGTGAGAGAGAGACGTAGATATCAGGCCCGTGCTTATAAACAATTTAATAGTCCAGACTCCATCTTTAACGATGTGAGAGTGAGACGTAGATATCAGGCCCGTGCTTATAAACAATTTAATAGTCCAGACTCCATCTTTAACGATGTGTGGAGAGAGACGTAGATATCAGGCCCGTGCTTATAAACAATTTAATAGTCCAGACTCCATCTTTAACGATGTGAGAGTGAGACGTAGATATCAGGCCCGTGCTTATAAACAATTTAATAGTCCAGACTCCATCTTTAACGATGTGAGAGTAGAGACGTAGATATCAGGCCCGTGCTTATAAACAATTTAATAGTCCAGACTCCATCTTTAACGATGTGAGAGTGAGACGTAGATATCAGGCCCGTGCTTATAAACAATTTAATAGTCCAGACTCCATCTTTAACGATGTGAGAGTGAGACGTAGATATCAGGCCCGTGCTTATAAACAATTTAATAGTCCAGACTCCATCTTTAACGATGTGAGAGAGAGACGTAGATATCAGGCCCGTGCTTATAAACAATTTAATAGTCCAGACTCCATCTTTAACGATGTGGGAGTGAGACGTAGATATCAGGCCCGTGCTTATAAACAAGACTTTAATAGTCCAGACTCCATCTTTAACGATGTGAGAGTGAGACGTAGATATCAGGCCCGTGCTTATAAACAATTTAATAGTCCAGACTCCATCTTTAACGATGTGAGAGAGAGACGTAGATATCAGGCCCGTGCTTATAAACAATTTAATAGTCCAGACTCCATCTTTAACGATGTGGGAGTGAGACGTAGATATCAGGCCCGTGCTTATAAACAATTTAATAGTCCAGACTCCATCTTTAACGATGTGGGAGTGAGACGTAGATATCAGGCCCGTGCTTATAAACAATTTAATAGTCCAGACTCCATCTTTAACGATGTGGAGAGAGAGACGTAGATATCAGGCCCGTGCTTATAAACAATTTAATAGTCCAGACTCCATCTTTAACGATGTGAGAGTGAGACGTAGATATCAGGCCCGTGCTTATAAACAATTTAATAGTCCAGACTCCATCTTTAACGATGTGAGAGAGAGACGTAGATATCAGGCCCGTGCTTATAAACAATTTAATAGTCCAGACTCCATCTTTAACGATGTGAGAGTGAGACGTAGATATCAGGCCCGTGCTTATAAACAATTTAATAGCTTATAAACAATTTAATAGTCCAGACTCCATCTTTAACGATGTGAGAGAGAGACGTAGATATCAGGCCCGTGCTTATAAACAATTTAATAGTCCAGACTCCATCTTTAACGATAAGAGAGACGTAGATATCAGGCCCGTGCTTATAAACAATTTAATAGTCCAGACTCCATCTTTAACGATGAGAGAGACGTAGATATCAGGCCCGTGCTTATAAACAATTTAATAGTCCAGACTCCATCTTTAACGATGTGAGAGAGACGTAGATATCAGGCCCGTGCTTATAAACAATTTAATAGTCCAGACTCCATCTTTAACGATGTGAGAGAGAGACGTAGATATCAGGCCCGTGCTTATAAACAATTTAATAGTCCAGACTCCATCTTTAACGATGTGAGAGAGAGACGTAGATATCAGGCCCGTGCTTATAAACAATTTAATAGTCCAGACTCCATCTTTAACGATGTGAGAGAGAGACGTAGATATCAGGCCCGTGCTTATAAACAATTTAATAGTCCAGACTCCATCTTTAACGATGTGAGAGTGAGACGTAGATATCAGGCCCGTGCTTATAAACAATTTAATAGTCCAGACTCCATCTTTAACGATGTGAGAGAGAGACGTAGATATCAGGCCCGTGCTTATAAACAATTTAAAAGTCCAGACTCCATCTTAACGATAGTGAGACGTAGATATCAGGCCCGTGCTTATAAACAATTTAATAGTCCAGACTCCATCTTTAACGATGTGAGAGTGAGACGTAGATATCAGGCCCGTGCTTATAAACAATTTAATAGTCCAGACTCCATCTTTAACGATGTGAGAGTGAGACGTAGATATCAGGCCCGTGCTTATAAACAATTTAATAGTCCAGACTCCATCTTTAACGATGTGAGAGAGAGACGTAGATATCAGGCCCGTGCTTATAAACAATTTAATAGTCCAGACTCCATCTTTAACGATGTGAGAGAGAGACGTAGATATCAGGCCCGTGCTTATAAACAATTTAATAGTCCAGACTCCATCTTTAACGATGTGAGAGAGAGACGTGAGACGTAGATATCAGGCCCGTGCTTATAAACAATTTAATAGTCCAGACTCCATCTTTAATGATGTGAGAGAGAGACGTAGATATCAGGCCCGTGCTTATAAACAATTTAATAGTCCAGACTCCATCTTTAATGATGTGAGAGAGAGACGTAGATATCAGGCCCGTGCTTATAAACAATTTAATAGTCCAGACTCCATCTTTAACGATGTGAGAGTGAGACGTAGATATCAGGCCCGTGCTTATAAACAATTTAATAGTCCAGACTCCATCTTTAACAATGTGGGAGTGAGACGTAGATATCAGGCCCGTGCTTATAAACAATTTAATAGTCCAGACTCCATCTTTAACGATGTGAGAGAGAGACGTAGATATCAGGCCCGTGCTTATAAACAATTTAATAGTCCAGACTCCATCTTTAACGATGTGGGAGTGAGACGTAGATATCAGGCCCGTGCTTATAAACAATTTAATAGTCCAGACTCCATCTTTAACGATGTGAGAGTGAGACGTAGATATCAGGCCCGTGCTTATAAACAATTTAATAGTCCAGACTCCATCTTTAACGATGTGGGAGTGAGACGTAGATATCAGGCCCGTGCTTATAAACAATTTAATAGTCCAGACTCCATCTTTAACGATGTGAGAGTGAGACGTAGATATCAGGCCCGTGCTTATAAACAATTTAATAGTCCAGACTCCATCTTTAACGATGTGAGAGAGAGACGTAGATATCAGGCCCGTGCTTATAAACAATTTAAAAGTCCAGACTCCATCTTATAAACAATTTAATAGTCCAGACTCCATCTTTAACGATGTGAGAGTGAGACGTAGATATCAGGCCCGTGCTTATAAACAATTTAATAGTCCAGACTCCATCTTTAACGATGTGGGAGTGAGACGTAGATATCAGGCCCGTGCTTATAAACAATTTAATAGTCCAGACTCCATCTTTAACGATGTGGGAGTGAGACGTAGATATCAGGCCCGTGCTTATAAACAATTTAATAGTCCAGACTCCATCTTTAACGATGTGGGAGTGAGACGTAGATATCAGGCCCGTGCTTATAAACAATTTAATAGTCCAGACTCCATCTTTAACGATGTGAGAGAGAGACGTAGATATCAGGCCCGTGCTTATAAACAATTTAATAGTCCAGACTCCATCTTTAACGATGTGGGAGTGAGACGTAGATATCAGGCCCGTGCTTATAAACAATTTAATCGTCCAGACTCCATCTTTAATAATGTGGGAGTGAGACGTAGCCCAGTGGTAAAACGTTCGCTTGGTGCGCGGTCGGTTTGGGATCGATCCCCGTCAGTGGGCCCATTGGGCTATTTCTCGTGGTATGTGCTATCCTGTCTACGGGATGGTGCATATAAAAGATCCCTTGCAGCTAATCGGAAAGAGTAGCCCATGTAGTGGCGACAGTGGGTTTCCTCTCAAAATCTGTGTGGTCCTTAACCATATGTCTGACGCCATATAACCGTAAAAAAATGTGTTGAGTGCGTCGTTAAATAAAACATTTCTTTCTTTCGTATATGGTGTTACACTGAAAGAGACATTCCTGAGTTTGCTACATTGTAAGATGTTTCCGACTAATAAAATATTTCTACGATTAAACTTACATATTAAATATATTTTCTTGTCTAGAATATCAGTGTCTCTATATTTAATGTGTTTCTGGTCGTCTAAATATTTGTAAAAAGCCCAAACTGGATGTTTGTCTTCAAATAATTTCGTACGTACGAAAAATATATATTAAGAAATAAAATGAAATTTAATTTAGTACAAATATTAGAACGATCAGAAACACGTTTAATATACATCCACTAATATATTATGCAGAAAAATATATTTGATGTAATTTCAATCGTTAAAAAGTCTCTGTTAGTCGATAACATCTTACACATTGCAGCAAACGATCTTTGTGTCACACAAAAGAACCATTTTTATGTTCATCTTTTATTCTTTTCTTTTTTTTTTCTTTTTTTTCTTTTTCTACCTATCTATCTCTCGATCTTTTCATCTTTCCATCCATGTATCCATCCATCTATCTACGGATCTATATATCTCTTCTTTTTCGATTTTTAAAAAAGTTCATTTTCGTCAGTTTGTCAATGGGTCAGTTTGTTAATCAGTTAGTTCTTCCGTCTTAACCTCTGTGAATTATTTATATAAAGAACACCAACGGGAACCAGAAGTCAGGGTTATGATTAGTTTGCAAGTGTCCCAGCCTGTAAATGATAAACGGTATATCAACCTGTAATTATTCTGAATCTCAGTGCATGTAATTCTTTTTTTCAAAAAACAAACTAAATTTAATGTTACAACCCAAAATTATACTCGCGTTTCTTTTGGTGTTAAAAATATTGTAGTTAGCGACAAAACTGGCTTGCTGACTGACTGGGTGACTGGATGGCTAGATGGCTGGCTGACTGACTGACTGACTGGGTGGCTGACGACTAGCTGGCTGGCTGGCTGACTGACTGATTGACTGGCGGAATGACTGGCTTACTGACTGACTGACTCGCGGACTGATTTACTGACTGACGGACGGACGGACTGGCTTGCGGACTGGCTTACTTACTGACTGACTGGCGGACTTGCTTACTGACTGGCGGACTGACTGACTGGCGGACTGACTGATGGATAACTGGCTGTCTGGTTGGTTAGTCGGCTGGTTTGCTGGCTGGCCTTTTAGTTCGTTTTAACTTTTAACTCTACTGTCATGTTACACAATGTAACAACACAATGCAACCATGGTTCAGTATTCGATAGCATTGCGTGAGTAAACACGCCGTAATTCACTCTAATTTGACAATTATAAGGTGAAACACACGATCAATGTGCGGCACACGACCGACACGGTCTCGCTGTTGTACTAACCCCGCCCCTGTCAGTCCCTTCCATTGTTCAGAGTTTCACATCTGTTAGATATCGCCGGTGCAACTGAACCGCCCCTCAGTAAAACCCGTTATGATAGATTCGGGCCACTTGAGGTCAAACACAGCAAATTAATAGATTTTCAGTTTTGTCTCGTCAAAACAAAACATATTTTAAGATTAATTCAGTGGCATTATTTTAATGAGATGGCATGCACTAAATGTTGTTGTTGTCGGTGTTGCTTCTTTAAAGTAAAGAAAGAGACTTTGAGTCTTTATGTTCGCTTAAATGCGAAAATGGAGAAGAAAACAAATAACAGAGAACAATTTAATTTTTAGGTTCGACTGGAATCGGAGAGAATCGGGGTTGTGAAATCTTACGTAATGCATTTGAGGACATGTGGGGCGGGACGTAGCCCAGTGGTAAAGCGTTCGCTTGATGTGCGGTCGGTCTGGGGTCGATCCCTGTCGGTGGGTCCACTGGGCTATTTCTCGTTCCAGCCAATGCACCACGACTGGCATATCAAAGACCGTGGTATGTGATACCCTGTCTATGGGATGGTGCATATAAAGATCCCTTGCTACTAATGGAAAATTGTAGCGGGTTTCCTCTCTAAGACTATATGTCAAAAATTACCAAATGCTTGACATCCAATAGCCGATGGTTCATAAATTAATGTGCTCTAGTGGTGTCGTTAAACAAACGAAACTAAGTACATTTTTCACGAAACCTTCAAGTCTTTGATATCAAATGCATGAAGAATAGTTAAAACTGCATAAGGTATGTGCTGGAGGGTTGCATGTAGCAGCTTAGTAATGTCGTCTGTGGGATTTGATTTGATTAAGTTGTCTTGTTGTTGTTGATGTTTTTTGTGGCTGTTTTTGTTGTTATGGTTGTGGTTGTTTCTTTCTTTTGAGATTTCTGAAAAGCTATGAATAGTTTAAAGGAAAACTTCTTCAAAATACACTACTAATCATAGATGGTTTCTCTTTTTGAACAAAAACACAGACTAGATTTATAAATAAAAGAACATGGTTCATTATGAACTATAATAAATGATATTTTTCTTTTGTTTTGGGGCACAGGATTGAACCCCCCTCTCCAACTTTCTCTGTGAAAATTGGGTTATTTTTCATTCCATGAAAGTTTGCAAAAGATTGTTGTATGTGCTTTTCTTTTTGTAAGGAAATTGCATATAAAAGACCCTTTGCTGTTATCGTACTGTGTCACTTTACTGTATGCCAGATATCGAAAGAGTCCGATTAAACAATGAGCTGTTTGACATCCAATAGTCGATGATTAATAAATCAATGTGCTCTTGTGGTGTCGTTAAACAAAACTAACTTTAACTTTTGTTTATCCGTTGTGTTGTTGTTGGTGTTTTGGTTTCTGTTTCTTTTCTTTTTCTTTTTTAAGGATGGGGGTTCGGGGGGGGGGGGGGGTTCTCTTTTTTTTCTTTTTTGAAAATACATGTACATGTATATGATCTCAATAGTTGCATAACTCAGATTGTTCATGTGTAACAGGCTATTCCTCCTGGAAATATCGTATTTTCTACCGGTTGTCACATTGTGACGAGGTGAACTGAACTGATTGATGATTGGGGGCGGAACATAGCCAGGGGTAAAGCGCTCGCTTTATGCGATGTCGGTCTAGGATCGATCCCCGTCGGAGGGCCTATTTGGGCTATTTCTCGTTTCAGCCAGTGCACCACGACTGGTATATCAAAGGCCGTAGTATGTACTATCCTGTCTGTGGGATCATGCATATAAAAGATCCCTTGCTACTAATGGAAAAATGTAGCGAGTTTCTTCTCTAAGACTAAATGTCAAAATTACCAAATGTTTGACATCCAATAGCCGATGATTAATAAAACAATGTGCTTTAGTGGTGTTTTAACAAAATTTTAACAACAACCAACGAATCTTTTACTGTTTGATGTTTCGTATAATTTTGTGATATTGATAAAAAATCATTTTTTTGAGTATTTACCGGTTATAACAGGTGTATTACTAAAACATGCTGGGATCCCCTATTCACGTTTCAGTCTAGAACAATACTAGGCAAGTGAAATAACAAACTACATGTCCATGTTGATGTCAAATTACAGTATTTGTTCCATATAGGTGACCTGTGGTCACTTCATAGGAAACTTTATATCATTTATTTCAGCTTACTTTTATGTTTATATGCAATGAAGGTTTAGGTACGCTGTCCTTTGCGTACATTGACTATCTGTCCATAGGTGTTAAATAGAGAATAATACATGAGTGGCCGTTAGATACCATTTATCTCACAACGAGTTGTTTTAAAATGTATCTAACGAAGGAAAGCGAGTTTGATACGTTTTCAAACAACGAGTTTTAACTGACTTTGTAGAACAGGATGTATTCTGGTAGGCAATAAATAACCCCAAAAGTTCTAAACAAAGATCAGGGTTACTGTGCGCTTTATAGCAACTTCACATACGCCATTTCAATAACAACTGAAAACTGGGTGCTGCATTTTCAATGGCGTTCAATATTTTATACGTACAGTGGATTCTTGTCTAAACTATATTTCAGGTGGGACTGACGAAATGAGCGGCCGGTATACACAGAGTGCTGGATTAGACAGGGGTTACCCAAGCTATTGTTACTGGACAGGACTTTGAGATCTTGGCGGTAGAAATATGGTTTACAGGTTTAGACAGAGTTCACTGCATGTGTAGCGTACTTTCTATCGCAGTGTTTGTTAATCACCTTAAATGGAGCACCGATGGCGTTAAAGTGAATCAGTTCTGTTCGGTTCGGGGTGGGGGTGTGGGAACTGAGGTACTTGAGTCGTAGAATCGAACCACCTCAGTAGACACGTTCTCCCAACCAGTGCCCCATGACTGGTATATCAAAGACTGTGGTATGTAGTGTTATGTCTATTGTGTCGTTAAACTTTTTAACTGTTTTGTTCTTAATGTTTTGCCTTTACCATAGTTTGTTACCCAATAGCCGATGTATTTTTCGTGCTGGTGTGTCGTTAAGTATATGAAGAATTCAGGCGCAAAACGCGATATAAACCATTTTCTTTCTTCTTTTTTTAGTTAAAGCCATTATTGTATGTCAGTATTGCTAATTGTAGGCCCGCTGATTTGCCGCAAAATGCGATTGATCCTTATGAAATTGTTATCAAAACGCGATATACGCCAATTAAAACAATCACTTTTGCTGAAAATGAATTTTTTTTGTTGATATATCGCGTTTTGCGCCTAAACTCTTCATATATTCTATTCTATTCTGTTTTGTTCTGTCCTGCAGAATAGTTATTAATAGTGGTTAGTGAGCCTCGTACTTCCACACAAAGCTATGCAGTCAGTCTTGGCTGAAGCTCATCCCGAGATCCGAACCCAGACCCTGCCAGCTTTGAACCTGATAGCTCAATCCCTGTGCAGCTTCCGTGTAGGTTTTCCTCGTGAGTGGCTAATACAGTACACATTCTTCAGTTTCCCGAAAATATATCACCGGTCTAGAGGTAATCCGCTGTCAATTACTTGTTTCGGTTATGAACGAGAAGTATTTAATATGTACTTTCCAACATTCCACGATTTTCTTTAATTTATAGCATGTAACAGCAACAGATTAGCAGCGGCAGTAGCAGTATCAATACTAACAACAGCGGCAGCAGTGAAAATAGCAGTAGCAGCAGTATCAACAACAATAACAATAGTAGTTACTGACGTAGCAGCAGTATTTAATGTGTCGTTAAAATCTTACAAGTATCACTAGCATGTTGAAGAGCATCATCATCATCACCATCACCATCATCATCACCATCACGACCATCCTTGTGATAGTATTCAAACTCATAACTGCGCTTAACTAATGGTAATAATCTGCTATACTAAAAAATCATTTCACATAACGTTTTTTTTGTTTGTTGTTGAACAGACTGGGGTTGAAATTGCAAGCACACACAGAAAGTAATTGGAACTTTCAGATGGTTTCGTTTGCAAACACTGCTAGCGTTATTCGCAGACTCGGGTGTTAATTTCTGCAAGTGCGATGTCCATTAGTGCCACAATTCAAAGAGATATGTCCGGCATTAAAATATGCGCAGCTTAACACTGCAAATGAAATGACCCTTTTAAAATCTCCATAAACACATTACGGTGTCGGGGGAGGCCCTTCCGCCACAATGTCAAATGCAAAGCAAGACCTTAAGCAAACTTGTTCGGTCATACTGAATGTAAAAGAAGCAATTAGAACCGCGGGCAGAAATGGTCAAACGATGAACTTGTTACTACATCATCGCGCGCGCAAATATTTACATTAGGCACGTTCGACGCGCGCGCTGGCGTTGCTGCAAACATGGCGCACCTGTCTGGGGGAACATGGCGGTAAATGAAGACTCGGTCTTCAGACGGAGACTTATTAGTGAGTTGATTCCCTTCAAGATGGGTTGTTTAACTTGGAGAGCGCCTCAAAGCCTCCATATCAGATCTGTTTTAGTGAGCAAACACGCGACGCCGCGATCGCCTCGCTGCGGCGATATCCAATATTCCGGCGACAGGACAAGCGTGTTTTGAGAACCAAATTCTGTTTGTGTTCAGTTATTGGTTTTCGGGGCTTGTTGGCCATTCTCCTTGACTCTGGTCTGCGACGAGTCAAACGCCCATCTGTCCCCATCAACCAAATCTTCTCTTGGCTTTTTTGTTTTTTGTTGCTGAACATTGATTGCTTATTTTTCTTTTGACTCTTGTTTGGTTAGGGAAGAGACGATCCTGTTTCGTCAGTAATTTCCACATTGAAAATAACAATATAGTATGATTTATTTTTTATTTATTACAAATAGATGGAGCAATGGTGAGGATTTAACGACCCCTCAAAAAGTTAAACTACGTTTGCTCTCTCTCTCTCTCTCTCTCTCTCTCTCTCTCTCTCTCTCTTTATATGGTGCAGATATTCGTTGGACACCTAATAGTAATGTCTGTCGTTTACATTAATGTGTATAATTGTATTTATAAAACAAAATATATGTCTGAGGATGTTGGTTTGTTGAACTCACCACTTAAGTCTCTAACCGCTGTATTTGTGTCCTGGTGTGTGGCTTTGAACCTCAGTGGGTGTATAGCACACTAGTGATGTGTATGCCTAGAGCCATTATACAAATTGCAAACCATTATTAACTATTACCCACTATCCTGAAAACACAGCTTAAACAGGACTACGAGCTTGAATCCCATTACAATATAAACACGAACATAAATTAAAATTAAACTTTCAACGGTTTAACGATAATTAAAGTGGCAGA
This sequence comes from Gigantopelta aegis, assembly GCF_016097555.1. NCBI lineage: Eukaryota > Metazoa > Mollusca > Gastropoda > Neomphalida > Peltospiridae > Gigantopelta > Gigantopelta aegis. The sequence continues at coordinate 54,011,932 of NC_054704.1, forward strand.
TTTACTGGCTTGTAGATGATCATCACTATCCTCATTGCAATCATGATTTGTATTTCTGAAGTTCCTATAATAACTAAAGAAACTGGCTTCGGTTTGCCGGTTATTGCTCACGTCAGTGCATGCGGAACGGACGCTTTCCCCAAATATTAATTAGTGTCGGTAGCCGTCTGCCTCGACGGGACGGCAAATGGAATAATCGCCAGAAGTCCCAAGGCACACGGGAGCAACGGAGAGCAATTGTTTGCCCGAAAAGACAATCGACTAATTCACTTTTTACATCTGAATCGATGGCATAATTGATGTAATTCATTTAACATTATTCAAACTCCGAAGCCTAACATTTGTTGATGTGAATCTTTGATTTACAATTATGAGAATTCCGGATGCCCAGTTTTTATATCGGTTTAATCTTCCTAATTGCATGTCCCACTTTAAGACCGACCACCACCATCCAATTGCGATTTGAAAAATTAAACGGCGCACTTATTAAGTATTGATCAGCCTGAAGCCGCGGATGCATGCTATAATAATTTTCAATCGCGCCTCTCACCTCGAACAAATGGCCATTTTAGAAGTATTTTGCAATCACACATTCAGAAGTGAGATTGGAGTAGCGCGGGGAATTCAGCGGATCTCGAGCACCACCAGAAGTGAGAAATGGAGTCACTTCCTGCAATGAAGAATCGCCCCTCCAGCGCTGAAGAATTCTCTTGTTTATCTAGCTCGTGCAAACTTAAACAAGAGCGCGTGGCGCGACCGGTTAGTTGCCCAACGGGAATGACCAAAAGAGAAAAGAAGGATCGGTGAAGATGGACTCTGAATGAAACCCGACAAACAGAGGCATTTGGCGCCGACTGTAATACAGGAAATATAATGATGTTTCTATGCAATGCTGCACAAAGGGATTTGTTTGAGCTTGTAATTATTAAAGGCCTTCAATGTATTGGCCGACCGTTTCTGTTTGCCTTCTGATTGTATTTACATTTCACCAGTGTCGTAGAAAACATGGGAGGGCGCAACGTAGCACAAGGATCCAACGTCCCAAAAATATCTCTATAAGCATTAAATTTCGTCGTTAAAATTTAATCCCCCAATAATGTTAAATAAAAATAGGCTAAGTTGTTTGCCTTGTCTTTTTTTCAATAATTGCGTCAATGTATCGATCTTCTGTTAATGCATGTTTAACTGTTAGTTGTAAGAAACATTATTATGAGCATTACACCCACTGAGGTAAACGGTAAACGTCTATACATACTCTCTGTTTTTTCTCTCCCATTCCCGATTTGACTGTCTCTCTCTCTCTCTCTCTCTCTCTCTCTCCTCTCTCTCTCTCTCTATATCACACTCTCTCACTCTCTCTCTCTTTCCTGTCTCTACTCTGTCCCGATGCCCAACCTCCTTAGTTCTGTCTTTTCGTTTACTCTTTCTGTGTCTCATTCTCTCTCTCTACTCTCTCTCTCTCTCTCTCCTCTCTCTCTCTCTCTCTCTCTGTCTTCAGTACTCTGGTCTGCCCTTCTGTCTTTCGTTTAATATTTTGTGTATCATTCTCTCTCTCTCTACTTGATACAGCTCTCTCTCTCTCCTCATCTCTCTCTCTCTCTGTCTTAATGTCTGTACTGCCCTTCTGTCTTTTCGTTTACTCTTTCTGTGTCATACTTCTATCTCTTCTCTCTCTCTCTCTCTCCTCTACTCTATCTCTCTCTCTTATCTCTCTCTCTCTCTCTCTGTCTTCACCTGGAGCTGTCTATGCCATTCTGGCTTTCTGTGAGTTTACTTTCTGTTCTCTCTCTCTTCTTATCTCTCTCTCTCTCCATCTCTCTCTCTCTCTTCTCTCTCTCTATCTTCTCCTTCTCTCTCTCTATCTCTCTCTCTCTCTCTCGGCTCTCGCTCCTTCTCTTACTCACCCCCTCCCTCCCTCTCTGTCATCATCATCATCATCACACACAACTTTGACAGTTAGGTTAATCTGATTTGTTTTGTATCATTCCTTTTTAATTACTCCTTCGTGGGTTTAACTGTTTGCTTGTCTTTTGTCGTGGTATTTGTTTTATGATGTGCGTGAATAGTTTTCTCTTTTTCGACTGCATTTTTCTTCATTACGTTCAGTGCAAGATTTCATCGGGAAAACAACAGCCTAATTTCTTAATGGTTTGATGATTTTTGTTGATTTTTTTTTAAGTACCTCCAATAAAAGAATCCATTAGGGAGATATAATTTGCTAATTTGTATTCATAATTATTATTTTAATGACTTCTTTGTTTATATATTTTAGCTATTAAAGGAATTAAAATAGCATATTTTAAGTTCATACGAGAAGAAAAGGAAAATAGAATGTTTCTTTTCCAACTGAACAATGTAATCATTTATTTATTTGGCAATACATTATTTATTTTGTCTTATACTCGTTAATTTTAATACAATTTAGATTTACAAAACAAATGTCAACTGGTACATTTGGTAGTTATAGCAGTCATGTTAGTGACAAGGTGAGATTTTGAAATTCCTAATATTCCCCAGTGAATATAATGAATGTTTCTTAAACAAATTCAGTTAGAGAATTAGTTTTCAGTGAAGTTTAGCTGTCACTATAGTATAACCCTTTCAGTATTATTATAAAATCTCAACATATTTTGGTGTTTAACAACCATATGTAAAACATTCATAGAAACAGCTGTTTGTGATTCTTTATTGAGCATACGGGACGGGACGGGACGGTCTAGGATCGATCCCTGTCGGTGGGCCCATTGAGCTATTATTTCTCGTTCCAGCCAGTGCACCACGACTGGTATATCAAAGCCGTGGTATCTGCTATCCTGTTTATGGGATAGTCCATATAACAGATCCCTTGCTACTAATGGAAAAATATAGCGGGTTTCTTCTCTAAGACTATATGTAAAAAAAATTACTTAATGTTTGACATCCAACAGCCGATTATTAATAAATCAATGTGCTCTAGTGATGTCGTTAAACAAAACAAACTTCTGTTTTCTATTGAGCCTTTTCCGCTGGTGTACAACAACGGTACCATAATACATCAGTACAATACATACAGTAATTCTTACAATATACATTTTACTTTGTGACACTTGCAGCCCTCAAAATTCAGATCATCTTGTGACGATTATTTAATACAAATAATAACAGTAAATACCCAATGATAAAAATGCCTTTTCAGATAAACTTTGCAAAATATTTTTACGGCGGCACTGCTGATTGCCGATGCAAATTTCGAGGGCTGAGTCACTTAATTTTTATTTGCAAGCGAAATACAGAAATAAATAAACAGAATCATTGGGTTATTGTTTTCACCTCACCCCGACTCCAACCCAACCCCACCTCAGACGCATAGGAACCGGTGGTCGGGAACATATCCACACACACACACACACACACACGCGCGCTTTTGGGGGAAAATTTACGGTTCTGTCCTACTCTATATAATTAAAAGGTTAAAAAATGACTGTGTCTCTCCCCCCCCCCCCGCCCCCCCTTTAATCTAAAGGCTGTAAACTCCCCACAAGAGATATGCATCTCTCCCCCCCCCCCCCCCCCCCCCCCCCCCCCCCCCCCCACCCCCCCCCCCACCCCCCCCCCCCCCCCCCCCCCCCCCCCCCCCCCCCCCCCACCCCCCCCCCCCCCCCCCCCCCACTCCCGCGATATGGTTCCTGCGAGCCTACACCAGACGTCCTGGAACCGCGTCTGGTCTGTTCGTCATGGGCGTTATTCTACAGCCTTCTGTCTGTCACATATCAAACTCCAAACTACTAATCTCTTTTCACCCTTCCAACAATGTTCTTTTCACGTTACAGATGGCTCTTTCAATAAGACAGCATCAACTAATTTAGTCTCCGTGGAAGTTCATTCATATCGCACTGAAATCCCCTGTGATAAAGCCCTGTTAGGGATCGCGACCCTATGGTATAGCGCGCCGCTGCGACGATACACTCCTCAAACGAAAGACCCGTGAACTCGGACCCTTTAATAAAAGGTGTTTTCATCGACGACTAATTAAAATCTCATAGCACAAGTAGATAGGAAGAGATAGTACAATGGTCATTGAGAATGTTTTCAATTTTTGATGACAGATTGCAAGTGGATGTAGTTCAGTGGTAGAGTGGTCGCCTGAAATGCGAGGGATCGTAGGATCGAACGCCTTTAGTGGATAGGTCAGATTTTCCCCGGTTCCAACCAGGTGTCCCATTGTCTGTACATCAAAAGCCGTGATTTTTGCTTTGGGAAAATACATACCGGTATAAAAGATACCTTGCTGCTATCTGGTAGGAATAGTCAGTGGCTGAGTTGTTTTCTCGCTCGTTCTCTTAGAACATGTTTTTTGGTTTTGTTTAACGTTACACCTAGATCACATTGATTTATTAATCATCAGCTATTGGATGTCAAACATGTGATAACTGTTTATACGTAGTTTTAGAGGAGACCCGCTACATTTTTGCATTAGCAGCAAGGGATCTTTTATATGCATTTTCTCAAAGACAGGATAACACATACCACGGCCTGTGATATACCAGTCGAGAGTTACTGGTTGGGACGAAAAAAACAACAATCAGAAAACGAGTCTACAAGAGGATTCGAACCTACAACGTAGGCACCTTAGGTGAGCGCTCTACCGACTGAGCTAGAACAAGACTTAGTGACAAAATAGCCATATGCTGATCACCAAATAGAGCCGTGATTTAATGGATTTAGCTCAGTCGGTTGAGTGCTCGCTTGAGGTGCTTGCGTCGCAGAATCGAACCACCTCGGTGGATCCATTCAGCTGATTGGGTTTTACTAGTTCCAACCAGTGCACCACCACAACTAGACAAAGGCCGTTGTATGTGCTTTCCTGTCTGTGGGAATATAACTGTAAATAAAAAGTGTTGAGTGCGTCGTTAAATAAACATTAAAATTTAAAACCCTGTCTGTGGGAAAGTGCATATAAAAGATCCCTTTCTGCATTAGGAAAAATGTAGCGGGTTTCCTCTGATGACTACGAGTCAGAATTACCAAATGTTTGACATCCAATAGCCGATGATTAATTAATCAATGTGCTCCAGCGATGTCGTTAAACAAAATAAACTTTAACTTTAAAAATTATTCCGTTGCTTTCAGTTTTCGCACCTTCCTTGTATTTGTGTTGAATTGTTTTCTTGTGAAGCAGAAGGTAAACGTATTTTTGTCACACAGAACTAATAGGGGAGAAATGGTGGGGTGGGGTGAAAATATTGGGACAGAACTAACAGACTTAAAGAAAAAACGGGGGGAAAATAATTCAAAAGAAAACTGTTGGCAAAGTGCTAAAAATATACAGAAAATGCTAATAATGAGAGAGAGAGAGAGAGAGAGAGAGAGAGAGAGAGAGAGAGAGAGAGAGAGAGAGAAGCAGAAAAGAGCGTGGAATGAATGAAACGTATAAACCAAATCAAAACAAAGAGATAGACAGAATACACACGAAAACTACAGAAGAAGAAAAACAAAAAACACTTAGTAACACACGAAAACTCGTTTATTATCCTTCAAAGAATCAAACACTTGAAAATGTTGTGTAAGCAAGATTTTCTCAGTCCTCCGTTACTAACAGAAATTTGAGAAAAAAACAATAGAATTTGTAGTCATTTAACTAGATTGATCTGCTCATATGAATACATCTGGGTAATAAAACCTACAAAAAAAGGTTTGAATACAAAGCGTAATATCCGTAAATACATTCAGAATAACATTTACACCATGACCAATTAAATTGACATATACCAAATAATTGTATAGTAAAGTACACTTATAACGAACATGTTTAGAACGAACTACTACATAGAACGAACTGATCGTAAAGTCTCATTTTATCTCCCTATACATGAATAGCCAACTTACGCAAATGTGCACAACGAACAACTGCATAGAACGAACTGATCGTAAAGTCCCGTTTATCTCCCTATATATGAATAGCCAAATTACGCAAATGTGCACAACGAACAACTGCAGAGAACGAACTGATCGTAAAGTCCCGTTTATCTCCCTATATATGAATAGCCAACTTACGCAAATGTGCACAACGAACAACTGCATAGAACGAACTGATCGTAAAGTCCCGTTTATCTCCCTACACATTAATAACCAACTTACGCAAATGTGCACAACGAACAACTGCATAGAACGAACTGATCGTAAAGTCCCGTTTATCTCCCTATACATGAATAGCCAACTTACGCAAATGTGCACAACGAACAACTGCATAGAACGAACTGATCGTAAAGTCCCGTTTATCTCCCTACACATTAATAACCAACTTCCGCTTCGTTATAAGAGTACTTTACTGTATTTGTATTCAAAAGTAAATAGTAAGCTACTACGAACATTAGGACGATTAGAAAATGCATTGGATTATTCAAATACTAATGTTTTAGCAAGACAGTGTTTACAGGTATATTATGTTTATGTCATCAATTTAGTAAATTTTTAACTATTTTCCAAAATTTGCAAATTGTTTGAGACCATTTTATTTGGAGCAAAGGAACTTTTTTTCCCCGCGAGCATGATATTATATTATAATTTTAACAATTAATTTTAAAAAAATATTGGCCAAAAGTAATTGTTATAATGATTATAATTTAGGACATTCCCCTTAAAGACGGTCTTGAGTTTATAAGATATTCCTGACTAATAAAGCATTTCAATTATTGAAATTTGATGTTAAGGGTTATGTAAGAAATTATTTTGATGTAAAATCAATTTTGGATTACTACAAATATCAATCTAATTAAAATTATCTCCACTGGTTAATTACTATTACCTGTGGATCTAACAGCACCCCGTTGGAGCTCATGTCCAGTTGACCTTTCATTCGACCAATCAAAACCTTACTTGCAAAATCATGCCAGTGATTTAAAAAGAATTTAAAAACATTCGGAATTATGCCGAGGGTATACGAAGTGATTCGAGTGAATTACGAAGTATGCCGGAAACTAATTTCAATATAAATTTTTAATGTTGAACTTTTGTTTCAGGACGAAAAACAAACCGTGATGATATTGGCATAAAATCTATTTATACTAGTGTACAATCCAGAGTTTATTACTGCACTCCCCCGCCCCCATTTTTTAATGTTGAAATAGACCAACAAGTTCGCCTATTGTATAAATAGTATCGCCCGATATTTTTAGAATTTGCATGCTCCCAAATAACTCTATAAAAGAAGAAGTGTAATTGGTCGATATTTAAATTATTATTTATAGATTAAATGTCACCTGGACGCGGGAGTCCACGGAATGCTGTTAGATCTACTGGTAGACCAGTAGAGCTAATTTTAATCAGATTGTACAAACATTAGAACGACATGAGACACGTTGTATAAATATATAAAGTTAACATTTGTTTTGTTTAACGACACCACTAGAGCACATTGATTTATTACTCATCGGTTATTGAATGTCAAACATTTGGTCATTTTGTTATTTTTATTATAGAGTGAAACTCCTTTAAACCGAATACCCTTTTGACCGAATAAAATATCCGGTTTAGAGGGGTGTTCGGTTTACTGAGGTTTAAAGACATAGCCTTTGCAACTATTTTTACATTTACTATTTATATAATCAACGTGAACACGTGTGTTAAATTGTATTTTAAAACCAACAATAACCAAATTAAAGTGTAAACTCTTTATATAGATTGTTGAGAACATAATACAAACATATTTGGAACATATTACATACATGTATGTACATGATACACTGTAGTAGGAAACCCGCTACATTTTTCCAGTAGTAGCAAGGGATCTTTTATACGCACCATCTCACAAACAGAATAGCACATGTCACGGCTTTTGAAATGCCAGTCGTGGTGCACTGGCTGGAACGAGCAATAACCCAATGTGCTCACCGACGGGGATCGATCCCAGACCGTCCGCACATTAGGTGAGCGTTTTGCCACTAGGCTACATCCCGCTCCCTCATATTGTAAGCAATAAAATGTATTTTATATGTAAGTTTAGTCGTTAAAAAGGATCTGTTAGTCGAACACGTGTTACAATGACAGCGCATTTTAAACTATAATTGTTTGGTACTCAACATACGGTTATAATTGCGATAGTTATAACAGCAGAATGGTCATAAGTGTACGAGACACACACACACACACACACACACACACACACACACACACACACACACACACAGTCCTGGAGAAAATCCTTAAATTCTGGCAAAAACAATGAATGAATGAATGAATGAATGTTTAACGACACCCCAGCACGAAAAATACATCGGCTATTGGGTGTCAAACTATGGTAATGCAAATAAATAAAGTGATGATCAACATCAATATAAAAATTCAAGGTTTAAACAAAAACAGTGTAAAGAACTGTGCAAAAATACAAATACAAATATCACAGAATTTTACGGACACCGAATTTTACTCTAAACTTCAATTTGTGCTGTATTGGCCATTCTCAAAGAGAATGTTACACCCCTGCACCACGGTGAGGTTACAGCACGCGCAGGGGCAAAAACAATAGAGAAATTCGGGCAAAATGGGCTGGCCTGAACACTTTTCATCATGTACTTTCATTATTCTACCCAAAATATCAGTTGTAAAAATGCGTGGCGATTCGTTTGCAAACCTATATAGCTGTTTAGTAGTAGTGCTAATATGAATATGAATAAACGTTGTAATCCAGATTCGGGCACTTTTGTTTAATTCGGGGAAAAAAAATCGGCCTGTCCGCCTACAAAAATAGGAGAATGGTCAGTTTCAGAACTCGCCACTAATAAGCTAAAGTACAAAATTATTCGTATGTGTTTACAAACCAATGTTTTATAACCGGTCAGTATCTTACAGAAAATAAATGGGACTGTATATGGAAGGCTTCTGAGAACTGAAATTTCAGGTTATCCATTTCATTTCAACTAAACTTAGATCTGCACGAACAAAACGATCGCTCGAGAAATGTTCAGGAAGGAAATGTTTGATTTAACGACGCACTCAACACATTTTATATACGGTTATATGGCGTCAGACACAGATATTGAGAGAGGAAACCCGCTGTCGCCACTTCCCTCGATTAGCAGGAAGGGATTTTTTATATGCACCATCCCACAGACAGGATAGTACATACCACGGCCTTTGTTACACCAGTTGTGGAGCACTGGCTGGAACGAGAAATAGTCCAATGGGTCCACCGACGGGGATCGATCTTAGACCGACCGCGCATCAAGCGAACGCTTTACCACTGGGCTATGTTCCGCCCCAAGAAATGTTCAGATGCCTGCAATATTGGAAGGAAAGAAGGAATGTTAAACACATTTTAATTAAAGGCATACTGTCACAGACCACTGACCTATTTAATGGTCTAACAAAGTATTACCTGAGCAAACAATAATTTGATTTGTCCCTAAATGTACTATATTCAACCATCTTTATAGCCACCATACTCCACTTTTTAATGATATTTTGTAAAAATAATTGAATTATGGCAATGGTTCATAATTCAAAAGCTAAAATTGCCGAGAGGGTTCACATGGATTTCACTCACATTTTTAGAGAAATAAGGTCCTTAAATCTGTGACAGTATGCCTTTAAGGTTATATGGCGTCGAACATAATATGGTTATAATGGTTATATTAACACATAAATAACCCGCTGCCGCCACGCAATGGGGTACTCTTTTCTGATTAGCAGTAAGGGATATTTTATATGCAGCATCCTACTGACAGGATAATACATATCACGACCTTTGTTACATCAGTTGTGGAGCACTGGCTTGATTGAGACATACCTGACGAGGATCGATCCTAGACCGACCGGCATCAGGCGAGGCTTTATCGCTGGAACACATCCCACTCTTCTGTGTTCTGGGATATTCAGTGTGTTTTGTATCTATGCCATGATTGAAACGAATTGTTAAAAAACAAAACACTGGCGTAGCTAGAGGGTCAACAATGAGGCCATGCCCCCACCCCCATCTTCAGCCACACATCCCCCACTATATTTTATATTTTCCTGTCTCCCCATAACACGACATAAAGAGAGTGTGGTTGCCCCCCACCCCACCCCACCCCCCTCAAAAAAATATAAAAAATATAATAATAATTATAATAATAATAATAATAAATAAAAATAAAAATAAATATTAATAAAATAAAATAAAATAAAATAAAACATTAAATTTATACTGGCTACGCTAATGACAGAAGGCCAGTTTACTCAGAAGTAGGACAATATCATTGCTGAATCAGGAAAGAGTTCCACAAATACACACCCACACCCACACACACACCGTCATTAAATAGTCATTTATCTAAGAAACCAGGATTCGTGTTTATTTTTATTTTTTTAAAGAGAGTTTAATGTAGAGACCCAAGACTTTAACAAGATGCAGTTTTTTGTATAGTCTAGACTAAAACAATTAGATTAAAGTCTTGAGTTTAGCCTCTACACTTTTATAAGCACATCTGCAGGTTACGACACCGCATTAGGTGGTTAATGCTGGTTTGGTTGAATTAAAATGCTTCAACAAGCTACCCGTAAACGAAAGTCGTCTGCACCGCGAACTAGGAATAAACCATTCGCTGGGTTAAACTCCCGGTTCCGCCCCACGCATTGTTGTAGGGGTTTTCATTGCATATAACTTCCAGAACACCAGACACAACGAAAACAGAGAGAAAATTAATTATGATTAAACCTTGATATCCGATAGTGTGATCGCGAACGGAAAGAGAAACAATTTGGGAATACCGACCCCAGCGCGAGCTGTCTCGGGCTGGTCTTTTACTGATTGTTTCACGCCCGGCTTGGTGTGAATGGGCATTCGTAATTTGATGGACTGGGCGCAGCAGGACGAGACTTGGCCACAATGGACGGGTTGAAAGGCCGCATCTGGACCCGGGACTGCTCATACTGGTCGCTCGTCGTACTCGCTTCGAGAGCATCCGGGTCCTTGGGGTACCGATATTTGTAATACTTTTGAGTGGAGCATTTATTTGAAGCACCGAGTGACGTTTAAAAGGTGTTTCTCTTGGCGTTCAGCGACGAGCTCCATTTACGCGTCGTAACGGATCGCAAGACGGTTTAAGAGTGAATATTTAATTATTACAGTCGCGGGTTACATCCCTCATATATCTGTTTAACTTATTGGTCATGTGTTATCGTCAGTGACTGAATGGAAAGTTTAGAGATCGCTAGGAAGTTTGTTTTGTTTAACGACACCACTGGAGCACATTGATTAATTAATCATCAGCTATTGGATGTCAAACATTTAGTAATTCTAACTCGTAGTCATCAGAGGAAACCCGCTACATGTTTTCCTAATGCAGCAAGGGATCTTTTATATGCAATTTCACACAAACAGGAAAGCACATATCACGGCCTTTGACCAGTTGTGGTGCACTGGTTGTGACGAGAAAAACAACAACAATAAGTTGAATGGATCTACCGAGGTGGTTCGAAAAGATTGCTAGGGGCTGACTACTAAAAACAGTCTCAAGAGTCGCACGGCTTACGTGACTTGAAATATACACTTCAGTTAACGACCGCTGTTCATTTACAAACATTTCAATTCAATTCAATTCTTTATTAGCTTTAAGTTTTACAACTCATCAGCATATATACAAAACATAATACAAAACAAATATATATATATATACAATATATACATGTGCACAAAAATGGTGGGTATCGTTTTCTTAAAAGTAATTAGGGATACTAAAAAAAAAAAAAAAAAGAAGTTTTACTTACTTACTGTAATAGCGGATCTCTAATTTTGTTTGCTTGTACTAGATATTTTCCTAGGTTATTAAGTTCTTTTTTGTTACTTGTAGTTAACAACTGTATAAATAGAAAAACACTTGGCCGCCTGTGATAATACATTTTTATGTACTTATTTCGCAAATCTTTGTATCGTGGGTATTGCATTATTAAATGGTATTCATCTTCTATAACATTTGTATTACAAATTGTACACTTTCTTTCTGATCTTTCGATGTTACGATATCGGCCAGATTCTATATTTAGTTTATGAGCATATATTCTGATTCTGCATATTTCCTTTAAATATCGTTCATCTATTGGTAATTTAAGGTAAGACTGTAATTTGAACTCGTTTAATAAATGCTGGTAAAAATATCCCTTGGATGTTGTAATTGTCCTGCTATAATAGAGTTGCTTAAATGTGTCGCATATTCTTTCTTTAATAATAATATAACATCTATTGTCAACATAATTTAAATTCCAAATTTCAAACAGCTAACGTTAACAGAGGCAGATCCAGGGAGATTAGGGGACCCGAACCCTAAACAAAAATTATTAAAGTGCGCCCCCTCCCCCTGATTTTTCACCCCTTTTAATGTTTGTATACTATTGGCATGCCCTTTTGATGAGTTGGTCGTGTTTCCTTTTCCGGTTAGTCCCCATCAACATACATAAGCGTACGAGACAGGGGGCATTGCGCGCCCCCCCCCCCCCCCCCCCCCCCCCCGTGTTGGAGTAAAACCTCAAATTCGGGCAAAATTTATACAGATATTCGGGCAAAATGTGTTAACCTGAGACCTTTTTACCATGCATTTTCATCATTCTACCCTTAAAGTTAATTGTAATGCATGTAAAAATGCGTAGTGATTTGTTTGCAACCCCATGTAGCTGTTTGGTACTTATGTTATTATGAATAAATGTTGTTATCCAGATTCGGGCATTTTCGTTTAATTCGGAAAAAAAGCCAGCCTGCAAAAATTGGATCCCGTACGCCTATGTCAACATATTTCCTGGATCCACGCCTGATTAACTAACTGTGCTTCTGAAGTGGGTGGCTCTTATTCTTCTTCTTCTTCTTCTTCTTCTTCTTTATGACTTCGAAGCGTTAATTCAAGTATACACCAAAATATTGATAAGTGTACACACTGATTTATTATTAATCATTCGCTATTGGATGTCAAACACTTTGGGTCATTCTGGCGCGTATTCTTCAGAGGAAATTCTTTACACTTTTCCTTGTCATATCCATAAACAGGACAGCACATTTTTCGGCGTTTGATACACTGGTTGGGACAGGAAAATAACGAATATGTAGCTGCTGCTGAATAACTTACTTTTGGGGCACGTTTTAAATGTGTACATTTTAAGGTAATGTTTAGTTGGGTCATTTAGTAAGTTAAATGCTGTGCCACCCTGAATTTAATTGGTGATATATCAGGCGTTTATGCTCGAGAAAATGTTTTCTTTTCTTTCTTCTTTTTTTCAATACATTTTCCGGGGGCTCATGTCTCGGCCCACCGTATAACCTTCGCTCGCGACAGTCTAGACCCCCGTCTTCTTCCTGCTACAGTTCCTGCTCACGCGCAAGTGTACTTGTCAAACATCAAGTTATAATATATCTCGGTTGAGACGTTCTAAAGTCAACGAAACTGAATCAAAAGAAAAAATGAATGAATGAATGAATGAATGAATGAATAATGAATGAATGAATGAATGAATGAATGAATGAATGAATGAATGAAAGAATGAATGAATGAAAAAATTAATGTATGAAAAAATAAATGGATGAATGAATGTTTAACGACACCCCAGCACGAAAATATAGATCAGATATTAGGTATCAAACAAAAGTAAGTACATCAATATAATTATGGGCATTAAAAATAAAACTTGTACAATTATATATGTAAAAACACAGTGTAAAGAGATGTGGGGAACGTACAATACAATACAATACAAATATCAAAGTAAGTATACTTTAAAAGTATGTACAATACAAAAATCAAGGTAAGAAAAAGAAGGATATGTAACATTCTGCCATGTACATTTATAATACGTTTTCTTATGCTACCTTATATAAAATGGAATTAGAAAATAACATAAAATGGATCAAAGACGTAAACTGACATTTCTAAAAGGAAAAAAGGGTTGACAATAAGTTTTTTTAAAGTTAAAAGTTAGAGGGTTTTTTTGTTTAACGACACCACCAGAGCACATCGATTTATTAATCATCGGCTAGTGGATGGATAACATTTAGGAATTTTTAGGTATAGTCTTAGAGAGGAAACTCGCTACATTTTTTAATTAGCAGAAAGGGATCTTTTAAAAGGACCATCCACCAAACAGGATATCATATCCCACGGTCTTTGATATACCAGTCTTGGTGCACTGGTTGCAATGATAAATGCACCCCTCCCCCTCCCCTCGACCCTAGACCGACTGCGCATCGGCCAAGCGCTTTACCACTAATAGATTGTAATCAAAATGACATTGTTGAGTTGTTTCTAACTATTTTGTGTATTTAGATGCTATTAAAATGCTTTGAAGTTAGGTTCTTTACCACACAAACACACACACACATAGAGCGAGAGAGAGAGAGAGAGAGAGAGAGAGAGAGAGAGAGAGAGAGAGAGAGAGAGAGAGAGAGAGAGAGAGAGAGAGAGAGAGAGAGACCACACACACACAGAGAGAGACACACACACACAGAGAGAGAGAGAGAGAGAGAGAGAGAGAGAGAGAGAGAGAGAGAGAGAGAGACACACACACACACAATGACACACACACGCATAAAAAAAACGGCTATAGCAATTGCTTAACAGACACCCCGGTGTGACAGTGAAGGTGTCTTCATCAATTAATCCAAACCATATACTACAATCACATGTACAACTATTAATTAAGAAAACATCTCTAATACGAGATTATGTCCTAAGATGTAACTGAAATATTCATGCACTGTTAGTCTCTTTTTTTCTCTCTCTGGGGTTGTGTTGGGGGTTTTTTTTTTTCATTCTTTACCCAGATTTGTTGCCCTCGCCACGCTGTTTGTTAAGCAGTCTTTCAAGCGATTCTTGCACAGTACCATAGACTGGTCGTCTGCTGCAAAAATATCCTAAGATGTAACTGAAATATTCATGCACTGTTAGTCTCTGTTTTTTTTCTCTTTCGTTTTTTTTTTTTTACTTTTTTATTTTCATTCTTTACCCAGATTTGTTGCCCTCGCCACGCCGTTTGTTAAGTAGAGTCTTCCAAGCGATTCTTGCACGGTACCATAGATTGATCGTCTGCTGCAAAAATAATAAAATTATATCCATATTCTCTTCCTCGTCAGTGGTGTTTTGGGAACGTAGCGTTCCATTTAGTTAGCATCAAAATGTATACCGGAAAGCAAACTAAACGTCATTTAATTCAAATAACGCGATTACCAAAGTTATTTACAAGAATAAATGTCATGGTGCCAGCGCAAGATTCAATTGTTGTGCTTAAGTTTTTTGGGGTTGTCATCAACAATTATGTGTTAACAAGGCTACGTTTAACTGATTGAAATTGCATGCTGCACACAGTGTTACGAAAAAAAGAGATACGTTATATTAGATTTTGCTTCATTTTTGATCGAGTTAGAAGAGAAATTATTTTGATGTTGAATTAGACTAATATGGCCACATAAAATGTCAGTTTATTAAAATATCATTTTAGCTAATTCAGAATGCATTTAGTTTATTAGCTCTTCTTCTTCGTCTGACGGTTTTCAAGGCAACACATACATGTATTAAAAATGAAAGTGAAATTTTGTTTGCGTTTATCTTTTTATTTATTCATTCATTCATTTTTATTTATTTATTTATTTATTTATTTTTAATTTATTTATTTTATTTATTTATTTGTTTGTTGCTGTGGGTTTTGTAGTATTTGTTTTGTTTGTTGTTGTTTTTGTTGTTGATTGTTTGTTTGTTCTTGGGATTTTTAGTGGGATTTTTGGGGAGGGTTTTTTTTTTTTTTTTTTTTTTTTTTTAGGGGGTAGGGTTAAATATAAAACAAGTCTTCCTACAGGGAAATAGACAACTTAAGGAATTTTAAATTTGCAGCCACATTGTTTTTCTAAAAACAATCGGGTTACCTAATCCCACTGATCTAAGTTATAGCTATAGCTGATTCGTGATCCTTTTAATGTTCACGAATTAGTAATGTGGCCAAATTTTTTAATTAAAGTATTTGTGTGTGTGCGTGCGCGCGTGCGTACGTGTATGTGTGTATTTGTGTGTGCAGTTATATTTACTTGTTTTAATTAATTAATTTTAAAAATTTAAATATTATTATTATGGTTATTATTGTTCTCTATTATTGTTGTTATTATTATTATCATTATCATTATCATTATCATTATTATTATATAATTATAATTATAATTATATTATAATTATGTTATAATCATTATAATTATTTTTAAGTTAATGTACATTTTGAATTAAAAAAAAAATGTATTGCCTTAATTTTAAATATATATTTGTATTAAAGGTTCGGTGCTTTCTGATAACAATAAATAATAATAATTTTACTGTTCTATTTTTACAAACGTTTAGCCAAACAAAGTTTAGAAACGAAATCTAAATATTGGGAATTAATCAAATTAAAAAATATAAATAATAAAATAAAATAAAATAGATACTAATAGTAAGCCCATTAAAGGTACATGTAGTATAGTATTTTTTATAATGCTTAACGAGAAGGCTATATGTGTGTAAACAAATAAAAACAATAAATATTATTTTAAAATTACCCTAGCCAAATTGATATAACTAATTAAAATACGTGAATTCACACACACACACACACACACACACACACACACACACACACACACATACACACTACATATATACACACAACATACATACGCACACACCACACACATATATACACACTAGGCTCCTACATACATACATACACACACTACATATATACACACACCACACATACATACGCACACACCACACACATACATACACACTAGGCTCCTACATACATACATACATACATACATACATACACACACTACATATACACACACACCATACATACATACGCACACACACTACACACACACACCACATACATACAGACTACAGACACCACACACATACATACACACACACACCACGCACTACACACACAACATACATACAGACACCACACATACATTCACACACCGCACATACATACGCGCTTTCTCGCGCGCACACACACACACACACACACACACAAACACACATACATACTACACACATACACACATATACACACTACACACACATACATACTACACACATACATACTACACACATACATACTACACACATACAAACACACATACATACTACACACATACACACACACATACACACTACACACACATACATACTACACACATACAAACACACATACACACACACACACACACTACACACACACACTACATACATACACACGGTTTGCGGTTTTAATCATCCTGATGACTTAAGTATGAAAACTTTACTTTCCATTATGCACGTGTGCACGTTATGTGCGATTGTTCTTGTAAAATGGGTACCGTAATTCTTAGTTGGGACATTAGTGCGTAGTTAAAACACATATAGTACTGAAACAGTATCAGTTTGCACCAATCGCAGTGCAGAGAAAGTTGGCGCGAGACATGATATTACACATGGGTCAACCGACGTTTATGTCCCTCCCTTTCAGCTTGCCTTGTAGGTAATAAACTGGTTTATTGGGCACTGGTGAAACTATGGAGTTGTTACATGTGCATGTAATGTGTATGGCAATAAATTCAGTAACATGACATCCACTCGCGTAAACAGGATTTTAGATTGTGGGGAACCCACTATTGGAGGGCCAATCCACACTATGTATGTATGTATGTATGTATGTATGCATGTATGTATGTATGCATGCATGTATGCATGTATGTATGTATGTATGTATGTATGTATGTATGTATGTATGCATGCATATATGTATGATTTTATAAAATTTAATACAGTAAAAAACCAAACTTGCACAGTACCATAGACTGGTCGTCTGCTGCAAAAATATCCTAAGATGTAACTGAAATATTCATGCACAGTTAGTCTCTGTTTTTTTTTCTCTTTCGTTTTTTTTTTTTTACTTTTTTATTTTCATTCTTTACCCAGATTTGTTGCCCTCGCCACGCCGTTTGTTAAGTAGAGTCTTTCAAGCGATTCTTGCACGGTACCATAGATTGATCGTCTGCTGCAAAAATAATAAAATTTATGTATGTATGTATGTATGTATGTATGTATGCATGCATGTATGTATGATTTTATAAAATTTAATACAGTAAAAAACCAAACTTTGATTTGTGGGGCATGGCCCGTGCCCCCCGCCCCAACACACACTCACTAATAGCATCGATGGCAAACTATTAATTTATTAATTACATTAGTATACCTTTGTATGTATTTCTTTTCTATTTCACTGAGATATCAACATATTTTTAGTAATATTTATATTATACACACACACACACATGACATTTCTCTCTTTCACACACGCTCTCTCTCTCTCTCTCTCTCTCTCTCTCTCTCTCTCTCTCTCTCTCTCTCTCTCTCTCTCTCTCTCTCTCTCATTATTAGCTTTTTCTGTATATTTTTAGCACTTTGCCAACAGTTTTTCTTTTGAATTATTTCCCCCCCCGTTTTTCTTTAAGTCTGTTAGTTCTGTCCCAATATTTTCACCCCCCCCCCCCCACCACCATTTCTCCCCTATTAGTTTCTGTGTGACAAAAATACGTTTACCTTCTGCTTCACAAGAAAACAATTCAACACAAATACAAGGAAGGTGCGAAAACTGAAAGCAACGGAATAATTTTTAAAGTTAAAGTTTATTTTGTTTAACGACATCACTGGAGCACATTGATTAATCTCTTTCGTAGTCATCAGAGGAAACCCGCTACATTTTTCCTAATGCAGAAAGGGATCTTTTATATGCACTTTCCCACAGACAGGGTTTTAAATTTTAATGTTTATTTAACGACGCTCAACACTTTTTATTTACGGTTATACTCCCACAGACAGGAAACAACATACTACGGCCTTTGTCTCGTTGTGGTGGTGCACTGGTTGGAACTAGTAAAACCCAATCAGCTGAATGGATCCACGCGCTCTCTCTCTCTCTCTCTCTCTCTCTCTCTCTCTCTCTCTCTCTCTCTCTCTCTTCTCTCTCTCTTTTTCTCTGTCTGTCTGTCTGTCTCCTTTCTTCTCTTCTAAGATGAAGAAAACAGTTCAAAGAACGTAATGCGGAGAGCCATCCATTGTTTTGACAGAACGGCAACGCCTTCGATACTACGCAGACGACGTTAACAGGTCTTGACCGATGTGAAGCGCGTGCAGCCTCCAAGCTTTCCCGCCACGAAAGACAGTTTATTTTCCTCCACAAAGCGATTTACTGGATTGCCGTCAATCATTGTCCGGGAAATGTGACATTTGTTGGCAAAAATTAATAACAGGTACGACTAGGACCCGCCCTGGACTGGTGGTCGAAAAGTTTCCGTGGCAATTTGGCGTCCGTTTGGACAGATTCCTGGAGATCGTCTGATTAAACAATTTGTCAGAGCAGACGATTGCCCAAAGACCGCCAAACGGCACGATCATGAATTGATGGGTTGCTTTATCAAAGTGGATAGTTTCCATCAAATTACACACCGGACTTTAAACATAGAGCGGAAATAATGATTTCATCGCCGCATATTACACATATATTGGTGCTGGGGGACCCACTCCGCCTCCATGAATCAGAGGACGCGATCGGCTCTCAAAAATACAGAGCTGATCCCGCTGTGGACAGCTAAAAACATTTATAGACATAGCCAACTTGGGCAAGTCAAGATGCAAATCGATACAAGAGAGAAATTCGCTTTAAATATACGGAACATCAAAAGAAACGCGAACATGTTATTGTCATGATAAATAAGTTGGTGAATAGTGTGTTCCAGTGGGCCTAGAATGTTCACAATACAAAACCAATATATTTAAACGAATTCAAACAGTGTAATTTTAAATAAAATTAAACAAAATTAAAGGCATACTGTCACGGATTTAAGGACCTTATTTCTCTAAAAATGGATAATAAATAAAAATCACATTAATTGTTGGAAACCAAATCTAGCTATCGCATCACCTTAACTGAACCATGATGGAGTGAAATTCATGTCATCCCTCTCAGCAGTTTTAGTTTTTGAATTATGGACCATTGCCATAATTCAATTATTTTTACAAAATGTCATTAATAAATGGAATATGGTGGTTACGAAGATGATTGAATAAAGTACATTTAGGGACAAATCAAATTATTTTTGTTCAGGTAATACTTTGTTGGACCATTAAATAGGCCAGTTGTCTGTGACAATATGCCTTTAACTTAATATTTGCATTTCTTGTGTTGTCTAGTGCATTATATTGGTTCAAATAAAACTGTTTTAATTATATAGTACTGTATCTCTAGGT
The DNA here is from genome assembly GCF_016097555.1 of Gigantopelta aegis. Classification (NCBI taxonomy): domain Eukaryota; kingdom Metazoa; phylum Mollusca; class Gastropoda; order Neomphalida; family Peltospiridae; genus Gigantopelta; species Gigantopelta aegis. The sequence continues at coordinate 54,032,184 of NC_054704.1, forward strand.
GTGTTTATATGTACATACGTTTGCGCGTAAGCATGTATGTATATATGTATGTATGTAAGAACTGAATAAACAAGAACTATTAAATATTAAATCTTGATAATAACATTATTACATTTTTGTTTCTAATATTCACATTTCTTATGTGATGTTTTGTTTGTTTGCGTTGTTGTTGTTATTGTTGTTGTAGTAGTTTTTTGTCCTATTTTTGTGTAGATACATATGTTGTAACAAGTATCTATATGTGATGATTGTAATTTCAATCATGCGAAGTTTAGTGTATTTTACTCAATGACTAATAGACCTCTTTCGTATTCCACTGCGCGTGTGCGCGTAGCGGTGCAACTCATAGACGCTAACCGTAAACTCACGCGAGATCTCTTAAAAATAGCCCTGTTTACAAATTGGGAGGGGACGGGGCACTGACAATGGGAGGCCACACAATAGGAAAGTCAATTAGCTCTCTAATTAATTATTATATCATTAGGAACCCAAAACGTCTGTAAACATCCAACAAATACTTATTGGAGACGTTTGTGTATTATTGCTTATCACGAAAAAAAACCCCAATATTTTGTTGTTAACGCCCGAGAAATCATCGGTTCGGATTCGTACACAATAAATACCGGATATGAGCTGAAATAATAATAATGTGTGTGCATGTGCGCGCGTGTATGTATGTATGCAGATATTTATCGTAATTAAAGTGATTTAAAGATTTATAAAGCATCATACGGATAACTACTTTCTGGACTTTTGTCGGGATTTATTTAAAATTTTGTTCAGTATTTGGAAGAAAAATGAAATGATTACGTATGGAATTTGAGCTACTATAAAACATTAGAATCAGGCCCGTAGGATCGATATCTGGAGTTGAGGGAGGAGGTCACAATCTGTAGTGGAGGGACACAGTCTAGTGTGTGTGTGGGGAGGGGGGGGGGGGAGGGAGGAGCACAAGCCATATTTTAAAACGGATTTATATAAAGTAGTTAAAAGTAGGGGTACAGTCCCCTGACCCGGCCACTCGGTTGCTATTGACCTGAGAATGGGCCAGAAATGTATTTATATTGCATATACAGATATTTATATTTGAAGCAAGAATATGTAGCCTAAGAAACATGTACAGTTTATTTATAAGAGATTAAACTAGCCGACAACTTGATAATATGGCTACAAACTCAGGATGGACCTTTATTATAAACTCAAGAGGGTTTATTATGCACAGTCAAAAGGTACTTCGTTTGAATGTTGGAAGCAAACATATAAAGTATTATGCAGTTGACGACGGACAAACCTGAATTTAAGCCGAAATAATTAATTATAAATAAATAAACAAATAAATATATAAATAAATATTTTTCATATCACATACTTTCAGAGTTTGATAAGTGTAAATTAATCAAGGTATCGGCGCTACGTTTATTGACATTTAAGCAAACGTACTACGGTCACACTTCAGAATTGACGTATGCATCATTCAACAGTCGTCAAACAAAAACACTTTGAGTTGTCCAGCGTTCAGAAAATAAAAAAAACGTCATGCGCTAGTTTATTTTGATGTAAGGATATCCGACGTCGTTCCCATTCAAAACAACACAGCAACACATATCCACACGTCATTTGGATATATCGAGCGATGGTTAAAGGGACAGACGCTAGTTTTTAAACACCAAGGCATATTTTTCACCATTAGGGCCATTTATGACCATTGAAGGAAGGAAATGTTTTATTTAACGACGCACTCAACACATTTTATTTACGGTTATATGGCGTCGGACATATGGTTAAGGACCACTCAGATATTGAGAGTGGAAACCCGCTGTCGCCACTTCATGGGCTACTCTTTTCGATTAGCAGCAAGGGATCTTTTATATGCACCATCCCACAGACAGGATAACACATACCACGGCCTTTGATATACCAGTCGTGGTGCACTGGCTAGAGCGAGAAATAACCCAATGGGCCCACCGACGGGGATCGATCCCCGACCGACACCGCACATCAAGCGAACGCTTTCGTCCCGCCCCTTTATGATCATTGAAATCAAACATTACTTATATTTTATTGTTTAGATTATCCATTTCCGTACAACCGAAGTGTTTCTGGTCATCCTGGTGTTTCTAATACCACAAAATGAATTTTTCATAGTTTTGAAAACGTGCGTCTGAGAAGTAATGATTATGGAGTCGCGTTTTAGTCTTGTTTTTTTTAGGGTATTTCAGCATCACAGACTCTTGTTACAATCTGTTATATCCAAATTTGTTACAGGTTTGTAAATTAACCAAACTTAGTGTCCATTTTTACGTGTTGAACCTAGAGTTTAGGTGGGAAATATGCCTTATTATTACAAACCAGTCCCTTAAACTGGTATATATATATATACTGTTTACAAAAATACGTTATATTAAGTTTGAGATTATATGATAAAGAGATTAAAAATAAATAAATAAAAATAAGATAAATAAAGAATTTCTTTAAAAGTTCGTAAATACCAGATATTTGAAATGAATTCTTTGTGTCTGATATAAATGATAGTGAAAAGTAAATAAAATACATAAATAAATAAATAAATAAATTGAAGATAAGACATGTAGCTTTGATTAGTAGTTATATGACTATTTTTTTAATGAAACAATAAGGTGAAAATATACATGTAGCTGTGATAAAGGTCTATTAGGTCTATTGTGATAAAGGTCTATATGTGAGGTAGGGATTTTGTTGGGTCTTTTAGGCGAAAGGGGAGGCATATGTTTATTAAATTTTAAATACTGATATGTGTGGATAATTAAACATCACTGTCTGTGTATGGGCGAGTATAATTTTGTGCAAAATTAGTAGAACCAATGGCGCACAATATAATATTGATATATATATATATATTTAGTTTTAATAATTTCGCAATTTATTGTCTAAGTCTTATTTTCGTTGTGGTTCTACGCGGGGTTTTTTTTTTTTCTTCTTACTTTCCTTCTTGAAATAAAGTATATTATGTCAGAAACAAATATGGTGGTGTCTGGATTTTGGCTCTGCTATCATTACAACTATGTCATAGACAAATGATTATACACAACGATAATAGTATGGATAAATATAGTATATTAAACAGTAATAATCAGAATGCATAAAAACAGTTATAATATAATATGGGGATAACAGGAAAGCTGGAAGTAAAAACAGAAACAAGTTAGGGAAGGAAAGAAAGAAAGAATGAATTTAATATAAGATATCCAAATGAAAAAAAAAGAAGTAACTTTTGAATTTAATAAATAGAACAACATATTGACTTATCTTGTTTCTACGAATCTTGACCAAGCTGACCAACATTCATCATATTCTTTGAATCTTTCAGAATATTTAAAAGAACATTTTAGTTTTTTGAAGCACAATTCGTGTGGTCCCCATTTCACATTAAACCAATATTTTTGGCTGTGTATTGAAAATCTCAGATATTTTATTTTTAAAAAAAGAAATATTTTTCTATGTAGGATTCTATACTGAAATCAGTCGAGTGTTTTAAAACAGAAATCTTCAGTTATTGGCATATCTCCACCCAAGTAACACAATAAGTAAATTAAATGTGAATATTTTCATTGGGTAGTTGGCACTATTGTTGACTTGTTAAAATAAGACTGGTAGTCAAATAAGCTTTAATTGTTGCGAGGTCCAAATGGCTCGAGGTAGTTGAGGTGTAGAGGGACCCTACTTGACCCCAGAAACTGATTCTTGAGGGAATCAAGGAAGTATGTGACGTTAATTGATTGAACTCATATTTTATTGTATATAAGGATTGGGCATACGATGTCCAACTTACGAGGCCCTCCCCCAATTAAAAATATATTAAAACTGACAATAACGGCGACTGCAAGTTTATAATATATAAATAAAGTAAACGTTTGTCAGAAACGATTGATTAAACGGAAAGAACAGATAAGGAAAAGAAAAACATAATGAATGTTTTAATAGTATTAATTATTAACATTTTATCTTCTCAGTCTAACTGGAAAATAAAAATAATAATAGTAACAACAAATAATTGATTCCGCACCACGAGATAAAGTTGTCTTAGTGAAATCGATGTGTCCGTTTGATGTATTTGTGAACATGATCAAATAGGTGTTCATTGGTATCGTCATTTAACATGTGTCTACCGCTTAATATCAGCTGCAGATTAATTGGTTCAAAACTGTTTAGAGTTGTGAGAACAATTTGTCTTTGCTGGTTTATATAATTGACATTCGAAGAAATAATGATGTGATCCATAGTAAGTCTACAACGATACAAGTCTGCATTTAAAGCACGTCTTATTCCAGTATGTAAAACATTTTCTTATCGAGTTTCGCAAGTGTTACGAGGGCACACTGTAAACATCCAATGCTACTTTTATAAAAGATCAAATTCGCTTACAATGTTGTATTTCCGCTTTGTAAAGATCAAATGTCGGATGTATAACCGACAGTTTTAACAAATTTGTTCTTTCAAAATGTATAGATATAGGTTTTAGTTCCTCAGACTACAGTGGACACGTTACGCTGTTGAACACTAGAAGTCAGGTGCTATTCCATTCATTATTTTAAACATAGTTGGATAAGGAGGAACCATCAATAAACCTTTTTGGGTTCAATTTGATATATAATTTCTTATTCATTCAAGTAGTTGTCAGGTAATACCGTAACGTGCTACTTTATAAACCAGGCATTTGTGTCATACTCAAGTTTTAAGAACTAAATTAAATTTAAACGTAGACAAGGATTGATGGCTATTACATATTGATCGTTGATAAACGTTTGGAGTCTTTAAAGGATGCAAATTCTAAAAATATCGTATGCTTTCATGATGTACGTTTTTGGTTAATGGTTATTTTACCGTTATACCAAATATTGATTTTGACTACTAGTATTTCATTTTTAAACTCAATAATTTGTTTTTGTTGAATTAGTCATAAACTATGTAAAACTCTTTCAAGAAACTTGTTTGTTTGATATTATTATTATTATTATTATTATTATTATTATAAAATAATCTCATGTAATGGATTTTTGCAGTTAATTTTATTAACTTTAAAAAATAAAAATAAATTCATGTTTAGTTTATTTTGGAGACAATTAAATTTAAAACCAACGATTTTACCTAAGAGAAAAGCTCATTTCAGTCCAGATCTTTATTAAACATTTTACTGAATTATTTCAAAATTGACTTTATGATGCTTATCCAAAATAGCTTGCAACGTTCAGTTATTAACAGGAATTGTTATGTATATTAATGTTCACTCTCCTATAAACCAGGATCAAAACAATCTCTGCCCATCATGGTCATACATGAAAATTAAACAGTTCTCTTAACACAACAGTGTTATTCACATTTATTAAAATGTAATTGCAAACCAAATACAAAAAAACACACCAAACTTCTAACAAACTGGGTTATTTTCCGTTCTAGCCAGTGCATGACAACTGGTATATTAAAGGCTGTGGTATGTATTATCCTGTCTGTGAGATGGTGCAATTAAAAGATCATTTGCTACTAATGGAACAAAAAAATGTAATGGGTTTCCTCTTTATGGCGGGATGTAGTCCAGTGGTTTCCTCTCCGACTACATTTCAAAATTATCAAATGTTTGACATCCAATTATACCCGATGATTTAATAAATCAATGTGCTCTAGTGGTGTCGTAAACAAAACAAACTTTAACTGTCAAAAAAGGAAATGAATATTAACAGTACATTTTAAATTGATTATTTGGCTCAAAACCACAAGGATATTTCAACACATGGTATAGAGAATGCACAAAAACTTGCTGGCGCTGCTCCCACTAAATAACACCAAGGGATTTTTTCAATTTTTTTCATAAACAGGACATAACACACCCTTTGATGTATTAGTTGTGCAGCACTGCCTGGGATAAAAAAAAAAAAAAAAAACTCACAGGTTCAACGAAACTTGTTGATGAACGGTGTATCAAGGTCAGAGATGTAGACAAAATTTAAGAATGTTGAATTTCTGCATTCAGAAAATGCCTAGATAAGCCCAGTATGCCTATCTATTTACAATTGTAATCTCAAAGAACAGAAATTCAGGAAGAATACTAAAGTCAACCATTTGGTAATTCTGACATATGTAGTCTTAGAGAGGAAACCCGCTACATTTTCCCCATTGGTAGCAAGGGATCTTTTATGTGCACCATCCCACAGAAAGGACAACACATACCACGGCCTTTGATATACCAGTTGTGGTGCACTGGCTGGAACGAGAAATCACCCAATGGACCCACCAACGTGGTTTGATCCAAGACATACTGAGCATCAAGTGAGTGCTTTATCACTAGGCTACATCCCACCCCAGAAGAATACTAGAAACATTTTTTTTAAATCTCGAGTGATTAACAAAACTGTGGTATGGTAGATAATGCATAATGAGAAACAATGGTTGCTAAGACGGAGATAAACACAAAATCAAAATAGAAAATTTTACATCTTTATTTTTTCCAGTGTTATCAATATTGACTAACAAAAGACAGCACGGAGTAGAAACCTTTGTGTTTATATTACTCAATAAATATTTATTTACATTAAAATACAGGAAACCATTCATAATGAAACAAATGGATCTAAGTAGTCCAACAAATGGGAGGGAAATAACTCTCAACCAGTGTATGGATCCAAGTAACAAACGATGTAAGGGAAGTAACTCTCTTATACGCTAAATGGATCGAAGTTGTCCAATAATGGAAGGAATGTAACTCATCCAGTCAAATATTTTCTGCCAAAAAACTGAGCTTTCTTCTCAAACGCTTGTGACTTGATTGGTGTGTTAATTTCGTAAAATGGATTCATGGCAAACTGAAAGAAAAAAAATATATATATATATAATAAGATACTGTAGCCACATTTTTTTTTAGTTATAACAAGAAATGATTGCTATTGTTTTTTCATAAAAATATTTTTTTTTTTTTTTTTTTTTTTTTTTTTACCAGGAATGATAAAAAGAAGATTTGACATTCAGATCATGTTTGTTTTTATGCACAACTACCTGTACATGTATAGTGTTTGAACAAAATATAAATATTTGTTAAAAAGGAAACAAATATTTGTTTAATGATACAAAAGATTGGTTATTTCGTGTCTAACATACCATGATGCTTAGTTCAACATTTGGTTAAGAGAGGAATTCTGCTTCCATCACACAGGCTACTCTTGTCCCAAAAAAAAACCCAGGAAGGCATCTTCAGGATGCATTTTCCCATAGTCAGGACAGTACATACTGTGACCTTTGATGTACCAGTTGTGGGGCACTGGTTGGGATGGGGAAGAAAATCCTACCAGAAAGTCCATTCAAGGGTGAACTATTCTACAACCCACTGAACCTCAATTGACCCTCCACCGGGTTACAGTCTTCCTCTATTTACAACATGTTATATGGCAATCAACATCAGAGAAAGGTTATCCTGGCTATTTGGAGCTCTTAAATAGTTTTTGACAAAATATTTTGAATTCCAAACTCCCCTGGAGTGGTCTACCACAGAATTACAACCTGGGAGACAGAGGCAACTATTTGTTGTTGCCCACTCCTGTATTATCAAGCCATACCTTGACATACGTGTCGTACATCTCCGTGAAGAAATTCTTTATTCCATCCTCGTTCTTTACATCGTGAAGCATCAGAAATCTCATCCCTTGTCGGTGTTAAGGAACAAGCAAGTTAATGTTACTGCAAAGTCAGGTCAGATCATAGGGTTTTACGTGTACATTCAGGACAAGCTGTTGTAGTGCAGGTGCCGGTACTCTGCCTGCTCCTCCATCCAGGACAGGAAAAGGGTTGGGGTGGGTACTAGAGGGGACCACCTGCGCTGGCAAGTGCAAGAGAGAATCAGCAGCCCGACCGAGATCGGTAGCGGGCAATTTTGGTGCTATTGAATTCTGAATGTCCCGTAGGATTAAGACAAAAAGGAAAGTATTGTGTAAATTCTTGTAGGAATTTTGGCGCATTTTGGAACGGTTCATCTGAAGATAAAAGGGTAGCTACATGTACATGTTATTTTTTAAAACTTAAGTTTGCCGAAAGCAGCTCCTATTGAAACCATTACTGCAAGGGGAAGGAAGGAAGGAAATGATTTATTTAACGACACACTCAGCACATTTACAGTTATATGGCGTTGGACCACAGAGATATTGAGGGAGGAAACCTGCTGTCGCCACTTCATGGGCTACTCTTTTCGATTAGCAGCAAGGGATCTTTTATATGCATCATCTCATAGACACGATAGCACATACCACGGCCTTTGATGTACCAGTCGTAGTGCACTGGCTGGAGCGAGAAATAGCCTAATGGGCCCACTGACGGCGATCGATCCCAAACCGACAGCACATCAAGCGAGCGCTTTACCACTGGGCTACGTCTCGCCCTACTGCAAAGGGATTTTCTTTTTTAACTGACTCTATAACAAATAACACACAATGATTACATCACAGTTTCATATGTATGACCAATTAAGGTTCAAGCACGCTCTCCTGGACATACAGCTCTACCTCGCATACATGTATACTCAGGGCTCGAACTTAAGAATTTGTCACACACGGCTATTCATTTTTTAAATTGCCTGGGGTGAAACAACCCACTGACAACAATTTAGCACCTGCCTACAGTAAAAAAAAGTTAAAAGTTACTTTTGCAGCAAATAAACATGCTGCATGTAGACAAATTTCAAATGTACTAATGTTAAATACTGGCAGATAATGTACACACGGTGTATACATTTTGCTGTCACTGAGGAGCTTTACAGACGGCAGTCATTTCTATCAAGCAGCACAAAAGTCATGGCTTCTAGAATTTTTATAAAATCCACTAGCCCTGGGATCAGTGATTAATTTTTTTTTACTATCGATGATTAAAAATTCACTAGCCCTACTTTACTTCAAGTTAATACAATTTTACTAAATAATAGTAATTATCGGATATGTCACCTAAAGAGTGAGATAGACCTTAAAAACACAAACACTGGGGGGTTGGGGTTGGGGCAGGATGTTCATATTTACAAAATAGACCAAACTGCAACATTTGACCCAAAACATTTCAATAGCCGTCGGGCATGGCAATAGTAATTATTTACTAGCCCAACATGGAATATCACTAGCCATGGGAGTGGGGCTACCATAATCTAGAAACCCTGCAAAACTGCATCGGTGATGCTCTCGACATACAGCAATTTATACCTCAACGATGGCAATTGCCACTGGTGTTATTATTAAGTTTGAGATCTGTATACTACTACATTTTTTAAAAGTGTTTTACATAAATTAGCAAAAAGATTCCAAATTTCTTAATGTTAATAAATTTTTAATACATGTACATCACTTATTCAAGGCTCACCCTGTTCATTGCCAAATTAGCAAATTGCTAATTTTTATTAAAAGTGGCCACAACATTTAGTTTTGGGCTAATAAAATATTCCTTAAATTAACCACATTTTAATGATTTTGAAGGAAATACTCTACATACATGTACGTATCTGAAAATTGGCTAAACCAAAATTTGTTCCAACGTGAGCCCTGCTTATTGGTTGGAGCAAATCCATTGATTCCTAACACTGTGTTCTATACCCTGAAGGATACGTCCTGCAGTGATGAATGCCGACACAAACCACTCGTTGAACTTGTCGACAACCTTGAGGTACATGTTGCTTGTTGTCCATGCCTGTTCGTCAACCAGGTCGAGCGCTGCGTGAGCAATGAACTGGTTCAGATGTCGGTGATCGTCAATCTGAAGCACAAAACTCACTCGTAATGATACAACAACATTATCAATATACAGGGTACATACAAGCATCACAAAAGTTGAAAACAATTGTTCAGGTAACCAAGAGGTTATCATGACAATGAAAGTCGAGAAGTGTACTTTCTTCTTGATAACTAATTATAAACAAAACACACCACCACATACAAATTGTTCAATTGTGTGCTGTTAAAACAGTCTTCTCCTATACCGAAATATAAATTTATACACAAATATTAAAAGTATGAATACATTGAATGATTGAGAACAGCAATATGACAAAGTATTAGTGTGCATGAATCTGTGATGATTTTAACTGTAAACTAATAGCAACTGTGAATTAGGTAAATGTGACAGCATGTACATTGGTTAGCAGAAAACCAGACACTATTGTTATTTTGATGCCTGATATGCAGTATTTGGATTAAGCACTTGTCTATTTGTCCTGCTTGGGAACATGTAATTCAGTGATGACCTACTGGTAAAGTAATTTACAAAATTGTCTCATAATTTGAGTGGTGAAGGAAGGAAGGAAGGAAATGTTTTATTTAACGACGCACTCAACACATTTTATGTATGGTTATATGGATTCGGACATATGGTTAAGGATCACACAGATATTGGGAGAGGAAACCCACTTCATGGGCTACTCTTTTTCGAGCAAGCAGGCATCGAAATAAGTCGAGCACGGTCGTTCAGGTTACCGAGAGGTTACCACATGTAAGAAAAGTTCAACGAACTGTAGTTTCGTTTCCGAACGTAAGCCAGGCAATTCATTCCAGACTTCGGCGTTTCATTTTCTCGTAAGGAATTGCATGATATTCTCGCGTACTTGTGCAATTGCAAGCAAATATAGTCATTCATCATTTAAGCAGCGTCCACTAGATGAATTTACTTCCGCATTTTGTTTTCTCGTACAAAATTGTACCGATTTTCGTGCACACTTGTGCAATTGCAAAGCAATTCCGGCAATCCGCGTTTTCATTTACTTCCGGATTTCGTTTCTCGTACCGATGTTCGCGTGCACCGATACAATTTCAGAACGTCCGCGTTAAAAGTAGTAGTAACAGGAATTAAATTCTAACTTTCATATAGTTGTGGTAACCTATAGGTTACCAGGCTATATTTTGTGGTAACCTGTAAATGGGTTACCAGACACAATGCTTATTTCAATGCCTGGCAAGGGATCTTTTATATGCACCATTCCACAGATAGGTTAGCACATACCACGGCCTTTGATATACCAGTCATGGTGCACTGGATGGAACGAGAAACAGCCCAATGGGCCCATTGACGGGGATCGATCAGACCGACCGTGCATCAAGTGAGCGCTTTACCACTGGGCTATGTCCCGCCCTCGAGTGGTGAAAACATCACAACTGCCAGTTGGGTACATAAAACTTTGATGACAAAAACCTGTCCATTTTAAACAGTTTGGTATGCATCAATCTCTATGCAATTCCAACTGTTCATCCTTACATCCTACAGCTACAAGAGCTGAACACCTGAACTGACACCAAATCATGTAACATGCCACTGTAAGTACAATTAGGATAAAATTAAATCACAAGATAAAATTTTAACACATTAAAAAAAACAATAATAATAATCACAAGATTTGAAATTGTTGATAACAGGTTCATCTGGCTTGATGATCATGAATTACACAACAAAGAAAACAAATCAGTGAAAATCAGTTAACTTTACACAATACCAATTTAACAAGATCCAAATAAAATGTGACTGAAAAAAAAGAAACCAGTGGACTATTGAATAAGCAGTTTGGTATGAATAACAACATGAATAAACTTGAAATAGAAACCAATAGCAACAAACCAACCAGATGCAAAGAACGCTAGCACCAAACAGTATCAACTAATAAGTTAACTTAATGGAACATCAAAATATCAACTGACAACATACATAATACTTACAATTACTAAATCATGAGTTGTTATTTTAAAGCTTCTCGGTGTTCAAAAATGTATATTTTAAGATCTACAAAACTTCCTATATGAAATTGATTTTTTTTTTTAAATGTAGACTTGAATAATGACATACACCATGCACCATGGTTGTTCAATGCCTGAGCAAATTTAACCACTAGTCAGTGATGTCATCAAGACTAAAAATAGGAGGTGAAAATAAAATAATAGCTGGCTATTATTAAGTCTGCACAGTGGAAATAAAAATTAAATAATAGCTGGCTATTATTAAGTCTGCAACGTGGAAATAATGTCATGCTGCATAATCAGGTTCATATCTGAGCCTAAAAAAGACAACCAGTTACTATTAACCCACCAGGGGCAAGCTTTCAAATGCATGTGACAGAGTTATCAACATGCATACATTAAGGGGCGTACTTATTATGCAATTAATCACACCGACTTGTTGCATGCAATCGAATCATACTGTCAGAACACCTCAATCAGAACGACTTTAGTCTTATAACAAGTTATATGTTCCGATATGTGCCAACAAATCGTATTGAGAACACTGCTTTAGATTGTAAAAATATCAACATTTAGTCAGGAAACATTTATTTTTATTTCTGTTTCTGGCGAACATCAATTAACAGGCAGCCAAAAATTTATGAGTACCTTCCATTAATGACATCACTGCTAGTTAGCAATATTTGGTGCGTTGACTTCGTTAACCATAGATTTGGTAACCAGTGGTCAAACTGTAACACAAAGAGTCGGCAAACCCAGGTTTAAACAATCAGTGAGAAGCAAACAACATCCCATGATCCTCTAGTTTATTTACTTCATAGAATGTGAATTGATTTTCCAAGGTCCATTTCTGCAAGATTATTGAGAGGTTTATATATTTTGACATAATATATGTATCATTTTCAAATAGAGAACACTGCGTCAAAATGTTTCAACATAAAACATGGCACATGTTAACATTATCAGGTAGCTTTTTATTTAATTGTATTTTTGTAGTGGGGTGTCGTTAAACATTGATTCATTTTATTTGCTGACTACTACAATCTTTCCTTTCTCTCTCAAACATGTGTCAATATAAATTACAAAAACACCAAATGGCCTTTGTTTCAAAATTAATGCACTGTAGGGACATTAAGTGACATGATGGAAATATTATTCTTACATAACAGCAAGCACATAAGCAATAAAAAAGTATTTAAAAACAAAAAACCTAAAACAAATACAATGTACATATTTTGTACATGTATCAAATGGACATCCCTAAAATAAAACCAAATTGGACACTAAAAAATTCTCAATTCCCCACCCAGTCTCATATGTACATGTATGTACATGTGTATGTACTTACAGGTTCAAATATATATTATAATAAAATATAAAAAAATCTGCATTTTAGTGTAGGCACCTGTGTGATCATCTGCTTTGATTACAAATTATTGCTAATGTTACATACATTTTCCAAAATGCATAGCATAATAAAACAACCCAAAACAGTTTGTGTCCCACAAATGTCACTAACTAAAATATTGATAGCAAATTATTCTGCAAGACTTTATTCAACCAGAATTTCTCGATCCTGCTATCTTATTATACATTGTACATATAGTTACCTTTGGCTCGTTGATCTTGTTTGGAGGATTAAACTCTGCCTCAAAGATCGGATTGTCATAATGGCCGACAATTATGAAATAATACATTCCCGACATGTCTGTGAAAAGAAAGAAACTACATATGTAGCATTAAATCAAAATAACATGATGAAAAACTGGAAAAAAGTACATGTACCTGTATATTTCTCTAAGACTCCGTCACTGATTATATTACTGATGTTCCATAAAGAAATTCACTCTCTCAACACTAGTAGTACATGTACGTTTACTTGTAGTTCACCAAGGTAAAGGTCTACAGTTGATTGTTTTTAGGTGTGGGGGGGGAAGGGGGGTTTGGGGGGGAGAGTTTACATCTATTGGGACTCGCATCACAATAATAAATAACAGGTAAAACATTTATTTTGATGGACTAAATGTACATGCAGGGGTGCAGAAAGTGCTCGCCTGCTCCCCAAATGAGAGTAAAAATTCTGACGAATGAGTTACAAAATGCAAATTCTACAAGTCTGACGGGCGATCTGTCTTTTTTTGTTTCTTTTCAATCTTTTTTTTTTTTTTTTTTGCATTGAATCCATGACTTTGCATCAGCCATGCCAGAACCAAACCATTCAAACAAACAGTTCAGAATTATGACAAAATACACAACAATATTGGTTGCCAATAGACAACTTTGGAGTTCCGAACTGTGTTCATGCAACATCCCAAAAACGGGTTAAATAGAGAAAACAGAACTGTTCCAAAATGGTCCCAAACAAAAACGGAACCAAACTGGACAAAATGGAACCTAGTATTGGCTGAAAGTGCACCACAATCTATATTTGGCTAAAACGGAAACAAAATTTTTAAAATGTATAGCTAAAACGATACCAAAACCATTACAAGTTGTTAACGGTGATATCTTCAATAAAACAATTGTTGAACAACTACATGTATAGTAATCATTTATTACTTTGTTTTATTTTTATGTCTATACAGGGAAGATAGAAGTATTAGCAGCTAGCTGGAAGTCGGTGAAAATCAGACAATCGTAACCAAGCTGCCACTGCAACAAACATTTGTTTTGTTATCTTCGAAATGCAGTCCACAGGTGTTTATAGAAAACCTGCATTGTTGACATTATTCAACATTTAATAGTGGATGTTCTGACCAGCATTTTCACCCCAAGACCATTTTTGCAAATATACTGCAATGCTGTTATAGCTAAAAAAAGAAAGAAAAAAGAGAGAGGTACATGATAGATTATGTGGATTTTTTGCAATGCGATGGATGAACAGTTTGTTTTGGACCAACCACCATCCCAAGTTGTTCCTACATGTGGTTTGATGGTCCTGTATGCATCTGTATGCAAGATATGATCTGGACAAGGATTTACTGTTATGTGCAGCAGACCATGAAAAATAGATCACAGTGACCTAGTAATAGTATGCGACACATAGCCATCCCAAGTTGTTCCTACATGTAAGGGTTGATGGTCCTGTATGCATCTGCAGGGTTGAAAATTAGTAGTAGCCCGGTCGCCCATAGCGTCCTTTATTGGCTAAGGGCGACTACGAATTTTTAAAAAGGTAGTACGTTGGGCGACCATAGATTTTAGAGACTGGCAAATTAATCCTATTTAATTAGCTTACTAGTATTTTATTCTGGGACAAAATCAAAATTTATCTTGTAGTTTTAATTAACACTAACAATGAAATTTTCCATGACTACAGGGATTATTCCAAAATTCAGTTAATTGGCATGTAAAGATAAAATTCATATAAAAACATATTAATTTATTAAATTGTAAACCCATACCATCTGAAATAACTTCTTTTTTTGGGAAGTTCAGTGTTAATAATAAAAATATATATAAAACTGCATAGGTTAAATATTTTCTGTTACAGGTTTTTAGGTAATTGATGGAAAATCCAAGGTAATCTGAACGACAAAACCATAATACAAGATCAGGGCCGTATCTATGCACAATGCAGTCGAATGGGTACTTGGCAAAATAGTGGATGATTCCATCTATCTTTATCTAGTGTCTTGTCTATAGGAAGACAGTCACTCCTTTACTTGAGAGTTCATCCCTCTTGATTTGCCATAAAGAGGACTGCCACCCCCACTTAATTTACTAAAACACGCAGTTCTACCTTTAGTCTCTTTGTACTGCATTATCGATTACTTCAGAGACAATGCAAGTAAAGCTGAATACCTTGGCTGTTGTAGTATTTTTCTTTACCCCTGTATTAAAAATTATATTTAATCTGTATTATTTAATAACTTGCAAAATTAACCTTTTTATTTATACTGGATTATTTTGTTCTTTAAATTGGGTTGGTATGAGTTTAAAACTTAATAATATGTATTTTTAATATGAATTTTAACTTTATTTGTTATGAAGATACATGCCAATTCATCGGACTATATACATGGTTATTATTATACATGATTATTACTCAACAAAGAAAATTCTAGCTGTGCAGTTCATTTGGTGGGCTAGTTAACTTTGAGGAGGGCCAGTAAGATTTTTCGTCAACTGGCCCTGCTGACGACCATGGTTTTCATGTTAATTTTCAACCCTGCATCTGTATACAAGATATGGTCCGGACAAGGATTTACTGTTATGTGCAGTAGACCGTGAAAAGCAGGTCACAGTGACCTAGTAATAGAATATGACACACCGCCATCCCAAGTTGTTTCTACATGTGACGTTTGATGGTCTTGTATGCAAGATATGGTCTGGACAAGGATTTACAGTTATGTGCAGTAGACCATGAAAAGTAGGTCACAGTGACCTAGTAATAGTACATGAAACACTGCCATCCCAGGTTGTTCCTACATGTGAGGTTTGATGGTCCTGTATGCATCTGTATGCAAGATATGGTCAGGACCAGGATTTACTGTTATAACCATGAAAAATAAGTCACAGTGACCTAGTAATAGTACGCAACCACCACCATCCCATGTTGTTCCTACATGTCAGGTTTGATGGTCCTGTATGCAAGATATGGTCCGGACAAGAAAAAGTTAACAGACTGAAGAAAGGAAATATTTTATTTAACGATGCACTCAACATATTTTTTTATTTACGGTTATATGGTGTCAGACGTATGGTTAAGGACCACACAAATATTGAGAGGAAACCCGCTGTCACTTCATGGGCTACTCTTTTCGATTAGCAGCAAGGGATCTTTTATATGCACCATCCCACAGACAGGATAGTACATACCACAGCCTTTGTTACACCAGTTGTGGAGCACTGGCTGGAACGAGAAATAGCCCAATGGTCCACTGACGAGGATCGATCCCAGATCGACCGCGCATCAAGCGAACATTTTACCAGTGGGATACGTCCCGCCCCCTAAAAGGGAGAATGCCATCTGTGAACAAAAATTATCGGAAACATAAGGACCACGATAACACAATACGCAAAACTATAATTTGAATCTCTTTCGAAGAGTCTTCGGTCGTGACGATGTTTTGAATTTATTATACAATACCTGTTTGTGGTGGAATGTCTTCTAAATTATTGCACAATTCCACATCACTACTGTTATCAAAGAAATGAAGCTAATATTTTTCATGCAAAAACACCCAAAACCTATACCGGTGTTATTTCATTAATGTCCCGTTATATTTGTACCGGAAGTACTGGCCTCAATAGGTTAGTGGGTAAGCTATCGCACCCAACAGTGATAGGTGCTGGGGTTACACTCCCACCCAGTGCGAGTTTAACGACTCAGTGAGTAGATGTAAAGGCCGTCCCACATTACCACAGCGCGTCGACAGCAAAAAATAACTTCCAATGAATTACCATATACATACCCCCACTAGCGTCGGTTTTTTTTCGATCGTTCCAAAAGCGATTTTTGCTGCTTGCTGCTCTGACGCGCACTGAAACCCCCAATTTATGATGTCATAATGTTGTAATATTTTAGGTCTTCCACCAAAAAAAACAAAAACACACACCATTGACGAATATCTTTATTTTACTGAAAAACAATGCCAAAACTAAATATTAACGAAGAAAGGTTGATCATAGAGGTGCAGAAACACCCATGCGTATACGACATCCTATCGGTTAGTTACAAAAACACGGAAATGGCAGCCAATGATGTCGTGTACCCAAAACTTCCTCTTGCGTTTTTATCAAGTAATCTTCTATATAAATACATTAAAACCAATTTACTTGAAATTATCTTCCTGGGAGCCATGTTTTAAAATCAAATCCGTTTTTCTTTTCCTCTTTTCAGCTTTTTTCCTCTCTTTTATTTCTGTTTGACACGCTGCGTATATTATGTGGGCATTATTGACGCTTCACTGCTGACGCGCTGCGCTAGTGTGGGACGGCTGGCCACTACATCGACTTCTCTCTCACTAACCATAAACAACTAACAGCTGACTGTCTGTCCAGAACAGACAGCCCATAACAGGCCCGAAGGGGCCGGGAGGGGGGGGGGGATAGCACGTGCACCCCCACTTGTGAGTTTGGTTTTTTTTACACATTAATATTTGCCATTGTAACCAAAATCTGATATAGAGTATGTACCCGATCCGTCAGTACCCCCCCCCCCCCCCCCCCCCCCCCACCCCACACACACACCCAAAGTCGTTCCTACGGGCATGCATAATGCCATATAGCTGGTGTGGGCCCAGGACAGCGTGCCTGAAAAGCATGTTTCTATTAATTTTTTGTTTGTTATATTTTAAACATAATTTATTGATTTAGAAAAGGAATCTGTGTATATGAACAGGTCATGAATTTAAAATATTTATGTCTCTGTTTTATTTTATTTTATTTATTTTGTATTACTATTAATTGTCTATTTTATAGCATGCCCCCCGCCCCCGCCCCTATAAAATCCTGGCTACGCCAATGCTAATCAGGGCAATGACCCAGCTCATTTCTCGTAGGCCTTAAGTTGCAGTTGGCGTTGCATCTTCTACACTGCTTTCTTCCTGATGCAAGATCTGGTACCTGTTGAACATGTAGCATGGTTACCTGGGATTAACACTGCTGGAGAAACGCAGGACAAAAAGGGAGATTAGGGCCTATGTAATTTTGAAAATAAAAAGTCCTGGCATAAAACAGGCTTTTAATGGCGCGCACTGGCTTTGAAAATCAGGCCGAAAACCCTGTAGACGCACCTCGATCGTTCGATCGAACGAACGTCAGTAATAGTTTATGATCTATCAGTAACAGTTCCTGACCTGTTTCACACCCGTATGAGTGTTGGCCTATATATCTTTAAATATAAATAAATATTACATACTTTCGGGGTCATTTTCACTTCTAGAAAGAACAAGGGACCTCAACCTCCGCTGTGACGTCATGGTTGTCATCTAAGGCCCAAAACACACCGAAGCGCTGGGTTTGGGTCTGGCAAGTATGGTACCAGTCAAAAATGAAACGCACTGAATCGAATGTGACAAAACACTCGGAGTCTGTGCTGGCGCGAACTACAAAACTGGCACCAGACGACATTGAACATGCGTTATATTTTCACACTGTCAGACTGGCAACCGGAGCCTGTGCAAGCAGTATTTTAACTTTGTGTCTTAATAAACAACAGGAAAGATATATATATATATTAATCCAAGTAAGATTCTCATAATTATTGTTGGTGTTTACAGAAGAAAATATATCTAAAAATATGAACGCACTTAACATACATGTATATTGAAAAGTTGAAAACTAGTAACAGTTACAGACCCAGACGTCAAAATACACCTCGCCAGACCCAACTTTGGTATGTTTGGGGTCTTACGCTCACGTGCAAATGTGTTTTTAAGGTCGACGACAGGACATTGTGGTATCGTCGTTTTGGCTTCGTACACAACAACTAAAACATATTCAACTATAACATTAATTTTAAGACATTATTTTTGTAGCTGTAATTTAATGAGGCTAATTGGTATTATTCACCGAGTTTCTTTGTAACAAACATGGAGCGCGATCAATTTGTGTAATTTTCAAACAAGTTGATTTTGTGAAAATTTATTCAAATGAGGATGTTTGTACCAGGCACGACGGAGCAGGGGAGACTGAGGGGTTCTGAGTAAACAATATTATTGGTAGTAAATCTTAAGGCAGAGATGAATTTTACTTGTAGAATGCAGGAAATTGCATTTCAGAACATCCAGTTTTCAAAATTTTACGGGGAACATACCCTCGAACCCCCTAGAAACTTTGTTTTGCGCCCTCGATCTCAGTCAGGCCCCCCCCCCTCCCCCCAATGTCTACTTGCTTTCGCCGTGCATGTGTAGGCCTAATGTTTGATGAGCAGTTTCCATAAATACATGCCTCATATCCGCAAATTCCCGCTTGGGTGTGGTTTATATGGGTGTGAACATTGTCAAAATTTATGTTTAGTTTTTTGGGTGTTTTTTTGTTTTTGTTTAACGACACCACTAGAGCACATTGATTTATTAATCATCGGCTATTGGACGTCAAACATATGGTCATTTTGACAGTCATAGACAGGAAACCCGCTACATTTCTTTTAGTAGTAGCAAGGGATCTATTATATGCACCATCCCACAAACAGGATAGTACATACCATGGCCTTTGATATACCAGTCGTGGTGCACTGGCTGAACGAGAAATAACCCAATGATCCCACCGCCGGGTATCGATCCCAAACCGACCGCGCCAAGCGAGCGTTTCACCACTGGGCTACGTCCCGCCCCTATTGTCAAAAATGCGACACATTTTGGAATTTTGTGTATATTATGATGGAAGTAACACAAAGATTTAACTCAAAATATTTATAATTATGACCCTATTTATAATTTCCCGATATATTTAATTTCCTGTAGGGCCTATATATGCTGATCTGAAACGGTTTGGGGAGCACTGACATTTTATTATAATGTATATGTTCTATATATAATTTGCTGCACTGTTTATCACTGAGTAAAATTAATTTTAATATGTATATATTTCTCATGGACCTATAAAACACAAATTAAATTTAGACTTGATTGATATCAGCATTTATCTACATGTAATTACATGTATGCTCCTTTGATTATTTTGAATAGTATTGCTGTTTAACCAATTTCGATTTCTATCACTGTCATATTATTTAGTTTGTTCAAGTATTAATAGACCACAATACGTGGCACAACTCACTTATACTGTTCATGTATTTATGAATAAACATTTGATTTGATTTGATTTGTAATATCCTTGAGTCTAAAATACTTTATGATTTTATTGTATTTTTAAACCATAGGTGGGCATTTAGGCTGTCAGGAACTGGCATGCATAAATTTCGACTAAAGATTCATAAATAATTGTTATGTGGTCTTCTACCTATAAAATAGAGGGTGTCCACCCTCGTGGTGTGATACATACATATTATATATGTAGTCAGGGATGCTGTGACGTCATCACAAAGATTAAAGCTTGCTTCAATTTTGTCACAAAGATCGATCTTGCTGCTCCTGCTCTTTTAAAAGAAGACAGAAAGTATTGCCACTACAGGGCTGTACTTGGAAGATGGGGGTAGCTGTACCACCACTCTCGGGAAAAAAATATTGTTTATTTAATTTGACAGTGCCCTTTTTGTCTACTTAAAGCAGACCCTGTATTACTGATCTTTCGGGCGCATGTGCAAGGGTGGGTTTTGGGGTTCGAACCTCCCTCCCTCGCTCAAGCAAATTTTCTTTCAGTTTTCAATACATTTCCCTGGGGAGCATGTCTCGACACCCCCTATAAATTTTTATCTCCATAGGGTAGACTACACACATATACACACACACACACACACACACACACCACCACCACCACCACCACCACCACCACCAATGCTTTAATTCCTGCTAACGCGCAGGCCTGTCTTTTTACCCAGCGACCCTGTTATATTTAGGCTAGACATGGTCCTGCATTGTGGCAGTAATGTTTGCGGATTTGTGACGAGTATACAGTAGCGGATCCAGGGGGTACAGGGGTCCGCCCCCCACCCCTCCCTTTTTGAAAACTGACCATAACCTTTAAGGGGAAATGTGATTATATTAACTGTTCTGTATAAAAGAAGAGATCAGTCATCATATTTGGACCCCTCTCTCGCCCCCCCCCCCCCCCTTCAGAAATCCTGCATCCGCGCCTGAGTATATGAAAAGGCAGATCTAGAATTGTAAGAAGCTGGGAAGGGGGAATCGTTCGTCAATATGACGTTTTCATTTCAAATTTTTTCGACAGTCGATAATTGATTTCATAAATGCAACAATCACATTACAAATAAAGGCTTTAAAATTGTTTTCAGTAGGCCTACGACGGAGCACTATATTATACATGCAGGTTACATGCTACCAAAATGATAGGCTTGCGAGAAATGGTTTTACCTGCAGAATTGTCCATTATTAGTCCTATTCGTGGACAAAAGCAAATTCAACAGCTCTAGTGAACCGAACAGTCGTATTGTCACCAACGTGAAATTGGTATGAAGTACGTCACGTTGGCAACGAAAGTACAGTTGAAGCTGCAATCTCTTTTATATATTATATTGTTTATTTGACCATTTAGAATACACCATCTAAATTAAAGAAGTATGTTTTGTTTAACATCATCAGCTATTGGATGTCAACCAAATTAAAGCTGCCAAAGTTGATTGTGTTTATGCGTACATTTGTTAAAACTGGATTTTACCCCACAACCCCAAGAATTTTGTAGCCTACATACGAAAAAATTTTGCCGTTACAATAACGTTCGACCCCAAAACACTCCCTCTACTCGACTAAATATTCTTTTTTTTAAATATATTTTCTGGGGTCGCATGAATCAAAAGAAAAGGCTGGCTTTTGCCCAAATTGGAAAAAAAAAAGCCCGAATCTGGATAATAAAATTTATTCATATTAGTATTACTATCAGCTATATATAGGTTGCGCATTTTTACATGGATTATAACTAACTTTGAGGGTAGAATGATGGAAATACATGGTAAAAAGGTCTCAGGTTAGTACAGTTTGCCAGAATATTTGCTTCACCACTAAGGGGACAGTCCCCTTCCCCCCGCCCCCTGTAGCGTACGCTTATGTGTATATATGTATTTATTTTTATAAAGTCTCGGGGGGGGGGGGGGGGGATGGGGCGTAGCCCAGTGGTAATGCGCTCACCTGATGCGCAGTCGGTCTAGGATCAAAAGCCGAAGTATGTGTCATTCTGTCTAGGGGATGGTGCATACAAAAGATCCCTAGCTACTAAAGGAAAAATGTAACGGGCTCCCTCTCAAAGACTATATGTTAAAATTACCAACTGTTTGACACCCAATATCCGATGATTAATCAATCAACGTGCTCTAGTAGTGTTGTTAAACAAAACAAACTTTAACAAACTCTTAATAAAGCTCGAAAACATACTAAAAATGGAAGAAAACTCAGGACAGTCCTTCTAAAACGTGCACCCATCTTGACGTAGCTCGTTTTCAGCTTTTTCAGAATTGATCAAATATGGGGTTTGTGGTGGAGGTGAGGGTGGGGTCGGGTGGAGTGGGGTGAGGTGGGGGTATGGTTAATTAATAGTGTATGTCTGGTAAGTCTGTGGTGAATAAAATGTGTTCAATAATACATATTAACATTGTCTTTCGCTTCACACACGCACGCACGCACGCGTGCGTACGGCCTCCCAGTTTTGTAGGGGGGTAGGCTGATTTTTGCCTGAATTAAACGAAAATGCCCAAATCTGGATAACATTTATTTATATTAGCATTACTACCAAACAACTAAATAGGGTTACAAACGAATCACTACGCATTTTTACATGGATTACAATTAATTTTGAGGGTAGAATGATAGAAATATATGTACATCCATGGCCGTACCCTAGGATTTCTATATAATTTTTGCCCGAATTTCAGGTTTTACTCCAGCACCAGCGATTAATTTGTAAACCTATATAGCTTATTTGTAGAGCTGGGCGGTATTGAAATTTGAGGTTCGGTATCGATATCGGTATTTTTGAGTATCGGTATTGGTACGGTCTTCGGTATTGACACGATACCGATATTGAGCGCTATTTTCGGTATACTCGGCTTTAAATGCATGCCTGTGTTATGGCTCACCCGCTAATTTCTTCTAAATACAATTAAATTAAATACACAAGGCTCTTGTCTGATTTATACCAACTCATTTTGCGTTCGTCAGATATATTATTAGTGCTTTCCGGGAAATATATTTTAATACCGAAATTTCGGTATTTTGAAATTTGCTCGGTACGGTAAATCGGTATTGACATAATACCGATACTGAACGGTATATACGGTATACCGCCCAGCTCTACTTGTTTGGTAGTAATGCTAATATGAATACATGTTGTTATCGGACATTTTCGTTTAATTCGTGCAAAAGCCAGCCTTCCCTCCTCTCCTCTCCAAAAAAAATTGGGAGCCCGTACGCCTATGTCGGTACGCAGACACACACACGCACGCGCGTACGCGTACACGCACACACGCGCACGCACACACACACACACACACACACACGGTCTAAATGTCAATGGTCAAAATGTCAACGGTCAAAATGTAAGTGGAAAAAAATTTCAACAGTCAAAATGTCAGCTATCAAAGTGGTACCCAGGTCAAAATGTCAACTTTCAGATTATACATAATTTGTAACCCCCCCCCCCAAAAAAAAACCCACAAAAAAAATAACAACACAAAAACTCCCCACAAAAAACTTACTATTATATAACCTTTCATTTGACCAATCAAAACACTGTTTGCATACATATGACAGCACTAAACGTGTGTATGATTTTCACAACAGACCATGGGTAATGGAATTTTCTTTTTAAACTCATTATTTTATCAAAATGGCTGATCAGCAATACAACCTACAATGAAACATTCTCTAATTATTCCAAATTCTCTCTCTCTCTCTCTCTCTCTCTCTCTCTCTCTCTCTCTCTCTCTCTCTCTCTCTCTCTCTCTCTCTCTCTCTCTCTCTCTCTCTGTCTGTTGACATTTTGACCTAGATACCACATTAATGGTTGACATTTTGACCATTGACATTTTTACCGCTGACATTTTGTTCGTTGACATTCTGTCTGCACACCCTACAGAACATAACCTATCTAAATTGGAGAAATTTTACTTGGTCCCGTGGGTCTCTAGTTTAGAGGGATTTCACTGCTTCGCACCGTCGGTAAAACTCAACATTTTAGACTCATATAGACTGCGGCGCGTGCGTGCGGTCCGACTGTTGTGTCTGATTCATATATATGTGGCTTGCAATTATTTCATTGCTGCTGGCCGCATGCGTTTTCAGACGCACGCATCGCACACATTTAGTTTAAACGCTCTCGCTAAAACATGTATATCGAAGCCGAACCGCACGCACGCGCCGCATCCAGTCGATATGAGCCTTAAAACTAGCACCGAGGACCACAGATGGTCAAATACTTGACTTGACTTGAAGATCTTTACATGCTTATATACCACGAAGGTTTCGAGCATGTCTGGGTGCTTCTGGGATAAAACACCCAATTAGCAATTGGAAATGGTAAAAAAATAACAGTGATATTTTGGAAAGATTTTATTATTTTCTGACTCGGTTATTACTCTTCTTACATACTCTTGTGTCAGCAGTGCACGTTTTTGCGCAGTCCACGACATATGCAGTCATTTTTATATGGGTCCTGATTCCTATTTACCTAGCATGTCACCGCCGTAACGCATAGTTTCAGGCATGAATAATCATCAAAGCTGCAGTACATCTAGACGTGGTGCGGACCATATTCGAAATTGGTGAATTTTCTAACATATTAGAGATATGTTTTCTTATTTATTACCAAGAAATCAAAATAATTTCCTAAAAACCACAATCTGTGACTATAATTTGTACAGGTTGATCCATAGCTAAGGCAGCATTTATGAATTTTGGAATACTGGCAACATTTATACAGGATACACAATCTTTTGCGATTAGATTGCATGACAAAGAATGGCATATCGGAGAAATCGGACACTTAAATATAGGATTTCAGCCGAAATAAAATGTAAATTCGTGCTGACTACTAAACGTTACGACAGTGACATGCGTTACGGTATTGACCACATTGATCCTGTCCTTGGAGACTGAATATCATGGCTGAATTTCCATTGATTCAAAGGACTATCGAATGCCGACACCTCGGACAATTAATAATATTCTAGACTCCGGGACTCAGCTGAGTTGCGCACGATCTGGAGGCATAGCTTCAAAACAGTGGCCTTTTAGAGGAAAGACAGTTCTAAGGAATAACAACTTAAATACATGTATACAAAAATAACATTTATTACGCAAAATGCAAGACTAGCATTGTAGCCTACATAGTCTAGTATATGATAATGGATTTTACTATTTTATGACCTTTTATTCGGCCTACTGAAGATTCTGTTTTTGACGCAAGTTCCATGTTTCTATCAGAGATCTTTGACAGACGGTCTTACCAGTATCTAAGAGCTATGGTTATCATGGTTAGGCATAGAACGTGGAAATCAGTGTGCGGCATGAAGCCGAATCCTCAGTAGGTAATGCAGAATAAAGACTTTGAATGTATAAAACTCGAACATGAAAAAAAAATCATTTAACACTAAATCGATGAACTGGAACAATAACGAACATCAACCAGAATAAAATTTCTGCCACGATCAAAGGAAACCATATCATAACCCACCGGCGGCAAAAAAGCTATCCGCGAAGTCAACCCATGTGAACACTGGGTCAACTATACACTTAGTAGGCTATACTTATACCACTTTCGCATTCGAAACTACACTGAAGTTATGCCTCATAAGATGTCGCACGCGTGCATGCATGTCAGTCCAGATTAGCCTATCTGACCCATTCATCTAATGCCTTGGTCACTGCTTCCCATACGACCCCGTCAACCTTGAAATGTTCTTCCGATCCTTCAATTCGTGTTGGTTCAGGAATTACAGTTACTATGTCAGACTCCTCGTACCACACATAGTCATCTTTTATTTTCGGCCAAAAAAATCGATTTGTTCCGTGCCTTCCAACGTGGCTCATGGCATCTATCCTCAGAGAATCGTCATCAACGTCTTCTATGACGCCTGGATAGGGTTTTCCATCATACTGTATGACGCAGAATTTACCAACTAAGTCATTGGAAAATTCATGAATTGCTTGTAAGGAGGAAACAACTTTTGCATCAGCTGCATGTTTCGAGTGTAGGGGACCAACCTGAGCTGGTGTGGGCTCCTGGTTGATTCGTTCAGTCGACGGAATGGACTCACCACCAGTAGTAGGCCTAGTTTGCAGATTTCTGTTTTCACCTTGCAAAAATACATGCTTCACTAGCTTAAAACACCCACAGTGTAGCCCCTGACAAAAACAACTCAATCGACGGGAAAGAAGCTGCCCTCTCTGCAAAGAAATCAGCTGATGAAAGGTCATTGTTCCAGGCAGTGTGCGGAGCGGCAGTGCGGCATTAAGGAAGTCATCCACTTTGATGACGTCGTCGTCAGTTTATGTGATGTATGTAAATACTTGTATTCTCAGACATCAGCACTTCCACGAGGGTGATAACGTCGGGAATGTCCTTCCCCTGTGCTACTATGCGATCGGCCTTTCGTTTAATGGCACCCCCAATCCCGTCCGCGGCCCCCTTCCCGTGTCCCGCCTCCAAGAAAGACCAATTGACACCCCTAGTCATCCCCCAGTCGTGTGGTAATGTACTCAACAGGTAGAAATTTGCTTTGCAACGGTATTGGGTTGTGGGGCCATCTGAGAGGAAGTATGCAGTATCAACATGTGGGTGTTCCTGCAACACTTTGTTCAGTATTGGTTTCAAATGAGCCCATATGGCGGCTGGGTCGTGCCTCCTACAACCCGATACCGTTGCAAAGCCGAATTCTTCACCCTTGAGATAGCACATTCCAGTGTGTAAGGTGGCTTGTTGATTCGAACCCCCAAAATGGCAACTCTGTATCTCTTCTGCGTATTTAAGGGTGTAGTTTTCGCTGAAATCACAGTGCACCAATATTTCATTTTCGGCCAGACAGAGTTTTTTCATCCGGATTTCGCGGTACTGGTGTCGTATATTATAAGTGTGCCTGGCCAATTTTCGCGTTAGCGCTGTCTCAAACCTGTCCGTCAGTTCACCAATATTGCCGTCAATTTTGACCTTACCCGTCCTCCGCGTTGTTTCAACATCCCCAGTGGTTTTGTTTTTAAACTCATGCTCAATGACCCTCCACTCTTCCCACTGAACAGATTGGGTTTGTTCAAACGGTTGGAAGATTACCCGCTTCTCATTGCACTCGTTGCATTCCCGATACATGCATTCATTGTTTCGAGTCGAGCAACAAAGAGATTCCAGAATCAACTCTGGGTCTCTGACTGTGATGACATTGTTACGGAATAGGACGTCGCTCATTAGCTGCAGATTTTGGTGTGTTTTGCATAAGCAAGATTCGCGATCGCGTATTTGGGGCGGACATACCCATCCAGGCCTCTGGCGGCAAAAGAATCATAACCGACTTTTTTTGTTGGATTTTCGCACAAGTATTTCAAGTGCAGATTTGTCATGCTATCGTTTAGTATGCGCTTCTGATGATCCACATGTCGCACTGTCACAGAATCTTTTTTGCCGGGGCGCATAGTGCTGACATCATCGCGAAGGTAAAACGCTCTAACGCTTTCAATGATTTCATCATTGTGACGATCGCGTCTCCGTTTTCTCACTAACATAGTCGACTTTAGAACGCTACGTTCGATGCGCAAAGCAGTCGCTGCGTGTTTCAAGAGGCGATATTTAATGAGAAAATTAGTACCGGCAATGCGCTTCACGACGCGTTTTTCTTTTTGCGAGTTTAAAGCATGATATTTTTGTTTCAGTGCATCAGAAATGGTAAAATAGAATGTCAAATGTTTTCTTAATGTCTTTTCGTCCCTCAGTTTTAATAGTCTGTTTGCCTTGCTTCTTGGGGAACCTGTAAACTTCTCTAGTTGTACGGTTTCCCTCGCTCTCTCAAGCCGTTTCTGTACCATTGTTACTCGTTTGTTAGCATGGTGCAGCTTCACCTTAAGTTTCGTTATTGTCTTGTAGGCTTTGGCCCTATCACGGCGCACCTTTTCCCGACCCTGATTCGCCGACCCCTGCTGCTGGTTTCCTATTTGAACCGGTGGGGGCTGCTCTACTGCGACAGTGGGACTCGTGGGAGGGGTTAAACGCTCCAATTCAGCATCAGCGTCGGCGCTCCTGTGTTTTTTCTGGCTTCCCCGCCATTTCTTTCTCTGCGCCTCCTTTTCTTTTCTGGTCATATCTTTTATAGTTTTTATCTTTCCTAGAGCTTTTCTTTCCGCGTGGTGTTCCCTCTCTGCTTCTAGATAGCTCGCATGGGTCTGCACGGTTGCCCTTTTGCGAGCCCGCCATAGCCTCTGCCTCTCTTTGTTACTGAGGGGCTCTTTCTTCTTAGATGGCATTGCCTGCAAATAAAATGCATAGCACTATATAGGACTAACGCATCCACAATAGACCGATGGGGTCTGAACATCAGAAAATAGGTAAATAAAATCAAAGTTGCTGTTTGAAATGAGCATAGGCCCACTCTAAATGCATGTCACTGCCGTAACACATCCTCAGTACACGGCATACGTTACGGTATTGACGTTACGGCATTGACAACATGTACAAGAAGTGTTCATTGTATTACATATATTGGCGTAATGCATATTTTGGTGACACCTCGACCACTTGTTCAACGCTCTGAATCTGTTGATAAAACAAATATTTGAAAAACAACGTGTGTCTTAGGATAATGTACGTTACGTTATTGACTATGAATAAGCATAACCTTCTATCAAATCAAAGAAATCGGTCAAAAACCGTAGAAACTTACCTCTGCGAGTCTCAGCAAACATTCACAAATGGCGCCAGTATGAAGAGGCTTGATGACGTCACTGACTTTCTTCATTTACCCTGCTACTCCGGGAGATGTTGGATCGATATGTATTCGTTACGGCATTGACATAAACTTGGCGACACTAAAAATTTTGACCCTTCCCGACACGTTTTTTTCGTGAGTTTTACATTTATTGACTTTTTGTCACTTGCATATTAAATTCCGAACTGAATATAAACTACTTAATCAAAGAAACCTTAGATTATTACAATATTTATTCGAAAAATATTAAGAAACATTTCGCAATAGGCCTTTGGCGACATGCTGATTTGGAGGGGTACCGCATATTCAAGATCCCTGTTAGTGAGCTTTTCTTTTCCAAAACGTGGAATATAGCATTGACCCATAAAGTGGTAACATGTCCTTCATAAATAATTTTTGTCCCAACTGAAAACCGCCGTTATTGTGGCACATATCGGTGTTTAAATGTTGGCGAATTGGGTTTGCGTCTTTTATCACAGAAGCACCCGTCTATGTCGAGTCCCGTCTCTGGATGCCAGTGACCTGACGACTCGGGCCAGAAAACTTTAAGGGACAATTTTGATTTTCTAAAATTAAGAAACATGGGACTTTAAAATAATTAATTAACAGGGGTTTTTTTTAAAGATTTTCCAAAAAGTGTCACTATTAAATACAGATCTCAAAATTTTATTTTAATTTAAATTTTGTCGCATTTGATTATATATATATTTTTTTATTATGGTCAAATACAACATAGCTGGAAATACAACAACCTAATAATAGAGTCAGTTACCTGTAAGTTTATTTTATTGTATTTTACAGTAAAAAAAATGAAGTAAAGTTTGTTTTATTTAACGACGCCACTAGAGCACATTGATTTTTTTATCTTATCATCAGCTATTGGACGTCAAATATATGGTCATTCTGACACTGGTTATTTTTCAGAGGAAACCCGCTGTCGCCACATATGCTACTCTTTTACGACAGGCAGCAAGGGATCTTTTATTTGCGCTTCCCACAGGCAGGATAGCACAAACCATGGCCTTTGTTGAACCAGTTATGGATCACTGGTCGGTACAAGTGGTTTACACCTACCCATTGAGCCTTGCAGAGCAGTATTTTACAGAGGCGGGTCCAAGGGTGAACCAGGGGACAAATCACCCTAAACAATTTCAAGTGCCCCCCCCCCCCCCTTTTTTCCCCCTTCATTAGGATATGCCCTTTTGACGACGTGGTCAATATGCCCTTTTCCAGTTAGTTCCCCTCACCTCCCTCGCAAAATATTCCCAGGTTCCTGAACTGTTTTAATGTGTATTATTGAAAAAAAGAAAAAAAGAAAGAAAGAAAGAAGACTGCGCTTTCTGTGTGCCAACTCCATTTTCGTGTACTATACCTCACTCATTGGGCGGTGAATTGAAATTGACGTGTTGCTACCCATTGGTTGTCTAAGTCAGTTTATTCAACTTTGTTTTATGTAAATTACTGGTGTCGCCAGAATATATAATGATTCTTGCATATTTCTAAAATTCACACACTGGTAACAAGGGCACTGAAGTTGCAATTGCGGTTTATTTGAGATGGGTAAATTTGTTATTCATTTATAAATTAGAGTTTTAAATAATTACAGTATACGTGTATATATATATTATTACATTCTTTGCTTTCTTTTGTCACGTTTCACTTTGTATAACAAACCAATAGCCTTTTCCTAACGATCTACAATGTATATCTTTTGAACATTTTGTTTTCTGGTTAACTTTATAGTTAACAATGTTTAACACCACGCTCAGCGCCATTTTGTTTCCATTTGAAAGCACCTGTAGATACATTGTGTCATCTATGTTCTATATTGAATTAATGAAACGTATTAAATTGTTTATTTGCAATTTCTAAACTATGATTGTCGTTTTGAGATGTAGATTGTTTTTACCAAATTAATTTAAAGGTTATATTTGGGTGCTTTTGTTTGTACGTAGGACTATCCAAAAGCAACGTGGGGGTAGGGTGGGGGTTTATAGTCCTTCTCACGTGAAATGTTCACTTATTTGCAACCCCCACCCCCCGAATTGTTACCTATAATATTTTTTTGTATTATTATTATTATTATCCATATGTGCTATCCTGTCTGTGGAATAGTGCATATATAGGCCTAAAAGAGGTTTCAGAATTACAAAATATTTCACATTCGATAGTCGATGATTAACTCATCAATGTGCTCTAGTGGTGTCGTTAAACAAAACAAAGAAGCAAAAATTTCACCTTTGGCATTTTGGTGAAATGTGTCCCGTGTTCAGCGACAGCGAGCGACGCTAACGTTCGCTAAGTTTGACTGGTCTCAGAGACGCTAACGTTCGCGAACAGTTTGACTGGTCTAAGACATACATGGTCATTTGGTTTAACAAGAAACGCATACACTAGTCTAGTGAACGTTTTTCTTCCCAATCTTTCAGCTAGCTTAGTGTTCTCTAGATATGTTTAGATATAAATAGACCAACACTAAACATTAGGGTCTCCTGTCTTGGACAGAGAGGCCGGCACCTGTGCCCACGACAGGCGTGCGCTACAACAGCTTGCTCTGAACGTGCACGTAAAACCCTTTGACCTTGACCTTGACCATTAGGGTCCTACCAGAATCGGTATTGTAGTGGTTATACTTCGGACATACGGCTAATAGGTATTGGGTTCACCTCCGGGTACCGGCTTCCACTCAGAGCGAGTTTTAACGACTCAGTAAGTAGGTGTAAGACCACTACACCCTCTTCTCTCTCACTAACCACGTTGTCACTAACAACTAACCCACTGTCCTGGTCAGACAGCCCAAATAGCTGAGGTGTGTGCCCAGGACAGCGTGCTTGGACCTAATGGGATATAAGCACGAAAATAACAGGAAATGAAATGGAAGAGGACACTCGAGATAGCTGTTTTATATCGAAAATATCTATAGTCCGTCCAACAGGGATCGCTTTTTTCCCATACTATGAAATTTACTAAGCTTAGGCCTACTAGTTGTTTATATCTAAGCAGATTGTTTTCCAAATTACACACAAAATAATAATAATTTGTTATTATTTCCAAAACACTTTTACTTTTCTTCTTACGTCAAACCAAATTGAAATTATTTACAAAAAACAACAAAACATCAACAACATTTTTGTAGAAGGGTGAGACAGTCCGACTACAAAATTTAAACAGACCAGTTGGAGGAGCCTTTAGCTAGCTTTCAACATGTTTTTCTTTCTGGTTTTTTGTTTTCTTTCTTCTTCTTTTGTTTTTCCTTTCTTTTTCAGTCAGTATAGTAGTCTAGATTTCTATTTCAGCTATGAACCTTTGATGAACTCTAGCTGGCGTTAAGCATGCACACGCGTTGTCGATTGCTTGGCTCGTGGTTTTGTGTTGATTTCAGTTGGACGTTTTCAATGATTTTTTTTTAAATTTAATACAATATTTAGTAAGCATGTATATTTTATCGGAACTGTACAATTATTATACCTTTTCACTTGTATTTGTATAATGTGTGTGATTGGGGTCGTTAAACAAAACACACTTTTAACTTTAGTGATAGGCCTATTCTCTTGACAGTGTTGTGCACTAAATACATTTTGAGCTACTACCAAATCAGACTTTGTATTTTAAGGTGCGCGAGTGCGATCGCGCTTGTACAGCGCACGTAATTTCAATCTGGCGAGTGTGAAAAAGAACGCACCTCACACTTAATAAACAGCACATGTAAAATAATTTTGAAGAAAACATTATTGGTTTATGGGTTCATTTTTGCAACATATGTCTCTACATTTACATGTATTAATTACTTCATCAATTAATAATGCTTGGTTTTCACTCGCCTTAGCATTTTGATGAGTGCAATTTTTCACTCGCCTAAGCATTTTGAGGTGTGCGATTTTTCACTTGCCATGGTTTTTCAAAAACCAAGGACTGCCAAATTGAACCACCCCCACCCCAAAAAAAAACCAGTTCTGTTTAACGACACCACTAGAGCACATTGATTTATTAATTAGTATTGGATGTCAAACATTTGGTATTTTTTATATTGTCTTAGAGAGGAAACTTCATCTTTCGATTAGTAGTAATTAAGGAATCTTTTACTGGTATATATCCACCAACAAGATGAAGTAGAAGCACCAAAACAACTGGAAACACACTGGACATTCTAAATTGCAAAGGTCATGGCATGTGCTGTCCTGTCTGTGGCAAAGTGCATTAAAAAAAAAATCATTTATGGCTAATGGAAAAATGCAGTGGGTCTTGTCTATGACCAATCTAATTAAAATTAGCTCCACTATTACATGTGGATCTAAAGACAGCCAGTTGGAGCTCATGTCCACCAATCAAAACCTTACTTGCCGAATCCTGCCAGTGATTCTTTAGATCCACATGTAATAGTGGAGCTAATTTTAATTAGATTGGTCTATGACTACAAGTAAACGGAATTACCAAATGTTTGACATCCAACAGCCAATGATTATCTTGGAACAGCTGTAATAGCTGGATATATTTTACACTTCCTAATAACTACTATCCAGCCAATGCACCATGACTGGCATATCAAAGGTCGTCGTATGTACTGTCTGTGGGATGGTGCATATAAAAGATCCCTTGCTGCTAGTCAAAAAGATTAGCCCATGAAGTGGCGACAACGGGATTTCTTTCTCACTATCTGTGGTCCTTAACCATATGTCTGATGCCATATAACCATAAATAAAATGTTTTGAGTGCGTTGTCAAATAAAACATTTCTTTCTATCTTTTCCTAATAACTAGGGCCATTGCATTTTTGTTTGTACATGTATTATCATATTTGTAAGATTTAATTATTTTTTTTTGTAGCAACTGATGTTAAAGTGATAAAAACATCTCGAAAACCTCCAACGTGTGCCGTTTGTCGCAACCATGGGCTGAAAATTCCAGTGAGAGGCCACAAGGCTTATTGCCAGTATATCAACTGCCATTGCAAAAACTGCAGTATTATTATCGACTCACGGCGGGCAAGTTGCCAGAAAATAAAATTAAGACGACGACAAGCTCTAGAGGAAGAGAGAAAAAGTAAAACGTTATATTTTCATCTGAATTTATCACCCTGTTCACACACACACACACACACTCTATGAGCTACTTTCGGCAAACTAAGTTAAAAAATGACATGTAGCTCCCCGTTATCTTTCGATGAACCATTCCAAAATGTGCCAAAATATCTTCAAGAAATTGCGTAATACTTTCGTTTTTGACTTAGTCCTACTGGACATTCAAAATTCATTTGTACCATAATTGCCCCTGCTCATTACTATCTCGGTCGGGTTGCTGGTGATCTCTTGAACTTGCCAGCGCGGGCGGTCCGAGTCTAACAAGACTGGAGTCCGTTCACAGAACTCGAGTACCCATGCAATGAAGAGCACTCTCATTTAATTAATTTTTACGTCATTTTTCCATATGCTTACATTATAGGGCTATGAGACATGGAGAAAAAACAAAAGCCATCCATGTTCAGCGCTGGAATTAAGATGCATAATGCTATTTTACTTTATTACTTAGTCTCGTTATCATTTAGTATCAGATAAGTGTCGGGTACTCTGGTCTGGGTCGAATTTGACCCTCGAGTACCCAGGTCCAATATTTTAGACTCGTGGAGGTCCTACATGTGAACGGGGCTTTAGGATTTGTCTAGGTGATCTGTGGTTAAGAACATATGCCCTGTCCTAAAAGCATGTGGCACTGACAGAGTGTTAAGTTAGTATTCTGATAGCCACCAAACACGGCAATTCCGTTGACTTTTTCAATTATTGGACATACAACCCATTTTCAAAGTGCTGCCATTTCTTTTCAATCACGTTATAAGCAGATGAGAAGCAGATGGCTGTTACTCCGAAGAAGGACACACCCGAGATGAAACCCGTACCTGAGAACCAGACCATACAGCAGTACCATCCAAACCATCCCACCATGTTCACGGTAAACAGTTACACACATCTTTCAATAAATCTCTTGTAAACCCTTGTCACAGAAGTTGCTCTAAAGTCCGAACCAAAATGTTAACAACTACAATAAATTACTCTCTTACCTTTAATCACCATCAGCAGTAGATTTTCTCCAAATGTTGTCCAGACAGAAATCGTGAAAAAACCATCACAGTGACACACATTACACATACATGTCAGGGCTAGTTCAGGGTAAGAAAATGTGTTCGCCAAATTATCAATTAAATAGCAGAAATGCTGATATATTCTGTAACCAAATGTCAATTATTACATGTAATTTTTGCGTCAAATTAAAATAGCTAGCCAAGCATGTACATGTACAAGACTAATGATGTCACCGATATTGACTTTGCTGAGATTGCATAGGGAAAAAAATACATGTAGTTTTCTTGCCGTCTGCCATTTTGCTTGTTTATGGAATTTGGTTTAGACTTTAGTGTGTGGAAAAAAGTACAGTACTTTAAATTAACATGTATTGTCAGGTTCGGATCGAGGAAATATTATTGATGGGGGGGGGGGGGGGGTGTGTGTCAGGGCAGGGTTTCTGCCGGAGGGTAAAATGGGTATGGTGCCATACCCAAATGTTTCTGCAGATTTTATTTTTAAGTTAATCTTTTGACAAAATTAATTACTTTATCATTACTGTACGATTTTCTTAACCTTAACGTAACCAATTTTCTTTCTGGGGGAGGCCCCCCCCCATACCCCCCGTTGACTGTGGTTGCATTCAATTCCATAGTGCTATCCCTCCAAAGTTCTTTCTGGCAGAAACACTGCAAGGGAAGAAGGGAACATGAACAGACTCGTAAAACGGGTATCCCAATAAAAGTTTGGTTTTCATAAACTCATATTATCTACAAGTATTGCTGATATAGTATAGTATTTGTAAAATTAAAACAGTTTTTTTGTAAATAATTTCAGTTTGGTTTCACGTAAGAAGAAAAGTAAAAGTGTTTTGGAAATAATAAAAAAAAACCCTGTTTTTGTTTGCAATTTACAAATCAATCTGCTCAGAAATAAATAATTGTAGTAAATTTCATAGTATGAGTTCCCTGTGGGACGGACTATATATTAATTCAATAATTTTTTTTTTTTTTAGTCCTGTACCGATCCAACTGCAATGCCTGTTCGTTTTGTCTATCTGTCTACATGTCCGTCCATCTATCTGTCCATCTGTCCTACATATAGTTTTCCAGATTAAAAAAAAAAAATTTGCAATGCATCGAGATGTTGAGCTATTTGTTGGGCCCAGTATTGGACTTGTATTACGTTACTTATTTCAATGTTATTTTAAAAAATCACAAGCATATCAAAGATGTTAAATAGTTTATAAATGAATGCATGTTAAAATATTGTTATTACGAAGGACAGAAATGTTTTATTTAATGATGCACTCAACACATTTTATTTATGGTTATATGGCATCAGACATATGGTAAAGAACCATACAGATATTGAGGGAGGAAACCCGCCATCGCCACTTCATGGGCTACTCTTTTCGATTAACAGCGAGGGATCTTTTATATGCACCATCCCATAGACAGGATAGCACTTACCATGGCTTTTGATGTACCAGTCGTGGTGCACTGACTGGAGCGAGAAATAGCCCAATGGGGCCACTGACGGGGATTGATCCCAAACTGACCACGCATCAAGCTAGCGCTTTACCACTGGGCTACATCTCGCCCCTTTCTGTTGTTAAGTGCCCGACTGTGCCCCATTATTTGAAAACACCAGTAGGTTTGTGAGTCTGCTTCTCAACATTGGATTGAAGTGTTTTCAAATACTACAGCATTCCTTGAAATAAGTTTAACATAAAGATAATGGGGATTTTTTGGGGGGTTGGGGGAGGAAGAGGTGTTTTGATTTTTTCAACTAATTGTTTTAAAATATTGCTTATAAGCTTTTATTAGTCCTCTACCGGTCCAACCAGAGGGGACTATAGGTTTCATCACTGTTCTGTCTGTCTGTCTATCTGTCCGTCTGTTCCACTTAAGTTTTCCGGACTAATTTTTGGCTTTGCCTCAAGATATTGCTCAGCTGAATTTATGTGCATAGTGTTTATCACATTCTATTACAGAATAAGTTTGAGTTGTTTCGTGGCGATTCACCCATTTGTGACAAGAGTTATGGCCCTTGAGCTTAGGACATATGAAAATGTGTTTTCCAAACTTGTTGTTTTTTGTAATGTCTCAAGATACGGAACTAAAATTTTGTGGAATGAGGAGTGGGACATAGACCAGTGGTAAGGTACTCGCTCGATGCCCATCGGTATGGGATTGATCCCCCGTCTATCGGCCAATTGGGCTATTTTTTGTTCCAGTCAGTGCACCACGACTTGTATATCAAAGGCTGTGGTATGTGCCATCCTGTCTGTTGGAGGGTGCATATAAAAGATCCCTTGCTGCATTAAAAAAAATGTTGTGGGTTTCCTCTGATGACTGTGTCATGTCAGAATTACCAAATGTTTGACATCCAATGAATTAATCAATGTGTTCTAGTGGTATCGTTAAAAAAACCCCAGACTTTTTGGAATGATAGTTTATCTTTTATTGTAGCCTGCTCCCACGTACTACCAGCCGCCATTTCAGAGTTTTGACTACCTCGGCTACAATCCACAACTTCAGAATTATGTGCAGAACAGTCAGCGATTCCTCTACAAACGGACAATGGATGATCAGGTTTTGATATTTGTTCAGTGATTTCTGTGATTGAGACATTTTTAAGAGTCTCAACCTGAAGACACAGGTTCAAATCCCATCAAAGGATGGTTGAATCATACACTACTCATCTTTCATGTCTCAAAGATTGCATTCTACATATTGTTTATAGCAATTTTCATCATATTAATATTCGTTTTAATGTGTCTTGATTTTTATTTTTCTTCTGTAATTTTAATCTATTTCGACTTTTAGCTAGAATATTTTCATTTCCATTTCAGTTTATTTATATCCAATTAAGGTTCAAGCATGCTGTCCTGGGCACATGTCAGCTATCTGGACTGTCTGTCTAGTACAGTGGGTTAGTTGTTAGTGGTTAATGAGAAAGAAGAGGGTGTAGTGATCTTACACCTACCCATTGAGTCATTAAAACTCGCTCTGGTTGGGAGCTGGTACCGGGCTGAGAACCCTGTACCTACCAGCCTTATGTCTGATGGTTTAACCATGACACCACCGAGGCCATAGTTTAGCTAGTCATCATTTGTGACTCGGTGGTAAAGTGTTCATCTTAGGCGTGGTGGGTCGCAGGAGCAGTCAACCTTAATGGACTTGGTGTTGGTTTAATTTCTGCAAAAGGTGGAACAAAGTAGTAATAAAGGTGGAGGGTCGGGCTTCTGTTTTTTAATATTTAATATACATGTATTAGATATTTGATTGATCGATTCATTTATAACAGTAATAATTAACAGGGTTGAGGTGATACATCTGGGCCCATATTTTCAAAGCTATGTTTAGCACTGATATTGTAAAACTGTCGGAGACTATCGCATGTGTCATAGTCACGTCATAGTTTAGGATGGTTTTACAATATTGTAACACTGAGATAGCTTTGAAAATCTTAGCCCAGTTTTTAATATTTATTAAGATATTTCATTAAGATATTTCATTCATTCATTCATTCGTTCATTCATTCATTGTGTTTCCAGACATTCATCCCACCACTGATTGACTTCAGCTATAACAATCCATTGGTCGATCACAATGAAGCAACAGCAAAAATGGATGACTAGTTGCAAGAATTGCCGACTGTTTTCTTCATGGTTGAAATATTTTATGCCAGTATTACTTTGTTTATCATACTATGTTCAGTTTTAAAAACATTTTACTTTTATTGTTATATTTTATATTTTTGTTTTCTAGTCCTAGGAATGTAGTTTGTTTGATACTATTTTGAATATATTATATTGCCAGTTCATTTGTATTATCGGGAATGATATTTTTGACATTCACTATAGAATAGATTATATTAAAAAAAATTTTTTTAGACAAATAAAATCATGTTTATTATTATTAATTAGCATCCGTTGTACTTGCTCATTTTCAGTTTTAGTGAAATAATGTTTTACTTTTACCGATTCTGAATAGGATTCATTTTGTTCTTGGGATTTTTAAAAGTTGTTTTCTTCTTTGTTTTTAGTTGGGGGGTTTTCAGATATATTTACAAACATCTTGGATGAAGGCCAATTTGTAAAATAGTTTAATTGCTTATTTGGTATAGATTTTATTAAAGTGTTTTCTTTTATTTTACTAGTTCAAGGAATGAACATATTAAGTTTTTAACAGTTGCATAATTAATTATTAGTAGCCTAGATTCATGTAGTGTTCTTCATAATGAAAAAACCCTTCAATTCTTTGCCTGAAGAAATCAGTCTTCATTTTTCTTCTGGCAAAACATCTTAATGACAATTGCTCATTCTTTGTAAACAGTAATCTCCCTTCGTCAATCATGTTAAAAACTGTTTGTGCAATTTGTTTGCAACTTCACATGAATCAAAATTCTGAAAGCATCGTCTCCTTTCGACATATTTGTAAGTTAAAAAAACTTGCCAGCAGTTAAAATAATTTGTTATGTGATTTTTCATCATTGTTGGGTTTTTAAAAAACATTTTAATGAACATGAATGAAATTACTTTATTTTCATGTTTAAAATATGATTTGTATTGTTTTGTTTGGAAAATTGTTATTTGGTTTTAAGAAATAAAAGTACATTTGATAAATCTGTATTTGTTTAATGTATTCATATATTCATACTGTGTAATAAACCAAGCCTCAGAATGTTTTAGTTTTGTTAGGGGCAGGATGTAGTCCACTGGTTTCCTCTCTGTTCACTGGTTTCCTCTCTGTCCACTGGTTTCCTCTCTGTTCACTGGTTTCCTTTCCGACTATATATAATAATTACCAAATGTTTGACATCTAATGGCCAATGATTAATAAATCAATGTGCTCTAGTGGTGTCATTAAACAAAACTAAAGTTTAAACTTTTTGGTTTTGTTGTTGACATCTGTAGTAATGTCCATGAGTAGCCTGGAGGGGTGTGATTTAATTCCGTTGGTAGAGCACCTACCTGAGATGCTCGAGTCGTGGGATCAAACCTCAGCAGACCCATTGGGTTTTTCCCCCATCCCAATCAGTGCCCCGTGACATGTATCAAAAGTCATGGTATTTGCTATCTGGTCTATAAAAGTACATATAAAAGAGCTCTTGCTGATAATGGAAAAATGTAGCAGCTTTCCTGTGAATTAAGACCGTTAAAATTACCAAATGTTTGACATCCAGTGTGGAGATCAATTGTACATGAGATGAATGCTCTACCACTGGGCTATGTTGTGCCACACCTAGTAGCAGGAGGCACCACAATTAATGTTTTATTCCTGGACACCACTGAGGCCTTCTTTCCCTTTCCTCAAATTGGTTAATTCTGGAACGGTCGTTTCCATTAAAAAAAACACCATGATTTGCAAAATACTTACAGCATTGTTGTCAACTGTGAATATCGGTTTGATCGACACCACATTACTTTGTGGTAGTAATGTCGTTATGTGAGTATACTTTTTGAGCATGTTTAGTCAGTTATAACTTGGTATCCTTGGTAACATTATAACTGGAATGTGACTTTGTATGTATTAGGGCCGTTTGTTTTCCATGTGTGCATTTTTTTATGCTGTGCACATGAAACCGCTGCTATTAATAACCAAAGATTTTTTTTTTTTTATGCATCCATTTTGCACATTCCATACCTAAAAAAGCCCACAAGGAAAATGGCCCTTACTGAGCTAGTACTCTGGTTATGCACTAGCCACAGACAGGACAGCACATACCACGGCCTTTGATATACCAGTTACAGATTCTAACTACATGTAGGTTATAACAAAATTGTATTCTTGTACTCTGAACATGCCCAGGCCCTACAGTGAATCCAAATATAACCGATACATCTACCTCCACTGAAGGGATTTGAACCTGGGATTCTTAATGTAAGATTCCAGTGGTCTACTGAGTTAATAGGGAAATTTCCACAAGCTACTGTCAGAGATGTTTACCAGTGTAAACATGGAAAATAATCTGTCTGTACCTCGTACCAGCTGCCTCTATATTCAAGTCAGGTTATTTCAATTTGGATTGACTTGAAAAGAAATGGAAAAGTGCTTTGGAAATAACAAAAATGTTCTATTTTCATGTGCAATGTGTAAAAATATTAATCAGTATTTAAATAAAATAATGTCTTCTGCTCATGAAGTTTGAAATTCTATTTTCTTGATTAGTTTTTATCTTAATAAACAATATTTGATTATTTTTCCATTTTTCATATATGTACAATTAATTTTTTGGGGGAAAATATAATTTTAAACCCTGTAAGCAGACGACATTCTTCACTGTGGGTGATATATTGATATTTTATGTATATCTTAACATCTTTCAAATTGTGCCCCAAAAATAGAACATTTCTATTATTTCCAAAATAGTTCCTTTTTTTCTTTTTTCTTTTACATTATGTCAAACTAGAATAATTGACAAAAACACACTGAAAATGGATGCATATAGAAAACCCCCACAAAAGCCCCAACAACACCAAATAA
Organism: Gigantopelta aegis; assembly: GCF_016097555.1. NCBI lineage: Eukaryota > Metazoa > Mollusca > Gastropoda > Neomphalida > Peltospiridae > Gigantopelta > Gigantopelta aegis. The sequence goes on from NC_054704.1 coordinate 54,073,929, forward strand.
ATGTCACCTATTTAATATACACTATTAACAAATAATTACATATGCATGATTAAATAAAAGAATAAATTAAAACATAATTGATATATTTGTAAAAATAGTGGACACATGTATAACAAACGAGACAAGTTGTAACAATTTTCACCATGATCACAAATGAATAAATTAGCACTTAAATGTAAAACGGGTGAGAGTTTTCACTATCAAAAATAATATATTAAAAAAAACGTATTATATCCGAAAGACAAAGTAAAAAACGGAATGCTTCATCAGTAGGATTCATCTTGAGAATGGATCAACTAATAGCAAAATTTAATTGCCATTTTATCTGTTGTGCTTTTGATTAAAGGATATGGCAATCTGTCTGAACAGTTCACCACATGGTTGTATAATATCACAGGTCCATCACATTAAGATCAAAAAATAAAAAGATCTCGGTCTCTGGTCAGACCAAAATTCCAGAATTAGGTCAGGTCAGGTCATAGGGTTTTATGTGCACATTCAGAACAAGCTGTTGTAGCACACACCTGTCATGGTCACAAGAGCCGGCCAAGGCCGGCTCTTCCATCCATGATAGGAAAGGTGGGGGGAGAGGAGAGGAGGGACCACCTGCACTGGCGGGTGCAAGGGAGCACCAGCAGCCCGATCGAATCGGTAGCAGGCGGGTGTCCAGAATTGATGTGGGTTTTTTTTATAAGTATGGAATGCAAAGAAAAGGCGAGTATATTTAGCTTTTTTTATATCCTCCTCATCTGCCTTGGTCCATCCTCAGTGGCCATGGTGCCCCTTCAGGACACTGACTTGGTACTCTAAATATTTTCCTTTACATTTTCCATATAGCCAAGGTAATTTTTATTACTTCGACTTTGGCCGCAAATGTTTTTAAAACAAGCCATGCTACTCATTCAGAACAATAGGACCCCTGTTTTAGAGAGAAAATAAAGACAGCTAATGGTCCAAGCATGTCCTAGTTCATACACGATGACATTTTGGCTCCAGATATGGTTTGACGTCCTAGTAAGAAAAGTCCGGCAAAAATCCACGTCATACCGCAGGAAATAATAAAAAAATGTATTTAAAAATTGACGTGCGAGGGTCAAAATCGACGCGTGTGCTGACCAGAGACCAGAAATTTATTTTGTTTGGCCTTATACTGAAATGGAATTGAAGTTCTATTTGAACAATAGATTTTAGTTAAAAAGGATAACAACACCCAGTTATCTACAAATAAAAGTAGTGGCTAGCCCTATATAAAAAGCTATGGCTACAGCACTGCCATATACGGACAACATAAATATTCCTTGTACACAGGGCAACTGCTCTCCCTACCTACCCACCCAGTGGACAATAACTCACAACCGTGGTATAACAAAAAACTCATGTGTATTGTTGTTAACAGAACATGTTTGAGTAATAAGGCAGATTTTGTTTGATATTCTATGATATTCAACACTGGATGATTTTTGTTTAATGATTGAAGGCTATGCAGGAATATTTTTGTGAGACTGTAAGTACCACTATCCAGCCACCCCAAACAACCCTGCTATGGCATTGATACAAGAAACCTGCTATATGTAACACAGCACATTTTAACCTATGGCCGTTTGTCTCTAACTGAGCTACCTTTCGATCAACTACTAGTAAGTCAAATCAACCAATTGGCTCCATTTTCAATTTTTATGAACCATTCTAAATTATGCATCAAAATTACCGTCAAGAAATTATGCAACATTTTCTACTTGGCTTTAATCCTACGTGACATTTAAAATTCAATAGCACTGAAACCAACCCTGACCCGCTACCGACTCTGGTCGGGCTGCTTGTGCTCCGTTGCACATGCCAGTGTGGGAGCCCTCCCCTCCCACCCACCCCAAACCTTTTCCTGTCCTGGACAGCGAAGCCAGTGAAAATCGACACCTGGGCCAATGACAGGAGTGTGCTACAACGGCTTGTTCTGAATGTGCATGTTAAAACTTTTGACCTGACGTACCTGACCTGACCTGACCTGACCTGACCTGATCTGTCTCTAACTTACAGCTATATCTAGGGAATGAGAAAAAACTAGCTTATTCCACATGGCTACTGCTACCAAAAAGCAGCAAGGGTTTGTTTCATATGCACTTTCCCACAGACAGGACAGCATATACCACAGCCAGTTGTGGAACACTGAATGGGACAGAAAAGAAAAAATGTCATGGATCTTATTTACATCAACTGCACATCAGAAATATACATGTATATCAAACACACAATCGCTTTCCTTCCACTCTAAGATTACATAATGTTTGTTTTGGTCATATAATATGGAATGTAAAGATTACTCAATTCCATCATTATTACCAGTATAAGGAAATGTATTGACGTACTTTTTCTTTTGTTTATTACAGAGGGAATATAAAAAAAAAAACAATTGTGCCCAAAACAATACCCACACCTGACTACAACTGCTTCTTCAATATCGGTACATAGTTTGTGAACATTCATAATTCCATGACTAATGCCCAATTTTAAAACCCATTTGTGAATGCTCAGTGGTTTGTAAAGATTCATACCTCCATTACATCAATCCTCCTAGATTTCACCTATTATCAATTTACAAAACTTACAAGAATCGCAGTACACTTCGGTCATTTGCTGAAGAAGATTACAAGTATTTTAAAGTAAGGTATTTCATAATTTCTATGGAATGCAACTGTTACAAATGATTCATGTCAATGACTGTATAAATAAAAAACACACCAAACTCTCACTCATCCATTGGTTTGGAATCCTCTCATACAAAACACCTACTTTGTCTTCTGATTTCCCAATATAGATTGGTGCTTTAACTGTCGCAAATTTAGTTTTATAAAACAAATTTTTAACGGTAAATTCACATTAGGGCTATCCATATTCTAATACACCTGTTAGTGATTTTTCAGTAGAAAATTGCCTGACTTTTAGTAATAATAACCATTTTAAATGTCATCAGCTGATGTCATTAGGTAACCCAGTGACTTGAGATGTTCAATCAATGTTAATTAAAAAACATGTTCATTGCTGACTTTACAATGATTCAGTATTTAACAATTAAGTAATATGTAAGATAGTAAAATGGTCTTCATGTCGTCCTTACAACACACCCTTGTTCTTTGGTCAAGTTATAAGTTATATAACATAGTTTAATTTTAAAAATGCGAGGTCTGTAAAACGCAGGTTTTACCACCCTAAAATTTTGGGAGAGATCCAGTAAGATTTGTTCTCCCAACTGAGTGGAATTAGAATAATAATTTAAGTTGAAGTTTGTGCAGGGCTCAAATGACTGCCCATCAGGTGTATGAATTGCTGTAGGTATGGGGTTTTACTCAGGGTTTCTAGATTATGGTATCCCCACTCCCATGGCTAGTGATATTCAATATTAGGCTAGTAAGTAACTAATATTACCAAGCCCAATGGCTAGTGAAAACAAAAGTTGTCAAATGCTGAATTTTAGTCTATTTTTTAAATATGAATATCCTGTAACCGACTCTCACCCCCACCCCCCAATCTTAGTATTTTTAAGCTCCATCTCCCTCTTTAGGTGACGTATCCAATTATTACTATTAATTAGTAAAATTGTATTTACTTAAAGTAAAGTAGAGCTAGTGGATTTTTAATCATGGCTAGTAAATTTCTTAAATTACTGATCCCATGGCTAGTGAATTTTATAAAAATTCTAGAAGGCCTATTTTACTGCTGTCGGCTAAAGGGTTAATTCTGTGGGATTTAATTTTGTGTGTATTTGTTGCAAATGTTAACAATTAAATTTCTGTTACATTCATTACAACATAACATCATCTCATTGGTCCAGATATAACAAAATAGGAGTTTGTTCGTTTCTCGATGAACGTCGTATCTGATGACGTCATTCTATATGGGTAAGTTGTCTTATTGAGCATTATTGTTTATGGACTAAAAATAAATCAAAATAAAGTATGAAGTTTTAGTGTTATTATTAGCAAGTATGATTCACATTTAATTATAAGTACCGGTATAGTCTATTATTTCTTTTACGTTCATATGGGTATGAAAAAAACAAAAAACATCCGCAAACTTATGTGAGAACAGCTTCATCGATTAACACATTTTGTGGATGATTTTTTTTTATTCATACCCCGATGAACATAAAAGAAATAACAGACAATCCTTATTTGATAAAAAAATTGCCTTATAGACAGGCTCAAAATCTGCACAGGTGAGCATTTTGAGTATGGCAAAAACATTTCAAAACCCTTTAGAAATATATGTCTGGTGGAAATAACAAGCTATTTAATTTTTTCAGAAAGTGTGAAATTCATGTATATATGTATGTATGTATGTGTGTATGTATGTATATACAACAACACCTTCAGTGGCAACTTTAGTTTCAGAACTAAAGTTTTGAATGGGTCCGATCGGCACCGACCACATTAGCAGAACTCTGCATAAACACAGAATGCAACTGGAATACAACCGTTCACACGTTTATCTTGGAATGTTGACAGAACTTTTTCGCATACAGAATGGAGCTGGAATACAACAACCATTCACTCATTTATTTTGGCATTGGTTTGATTAGCACACCCATCAGTTTGGACTCCTCGTTGGTTGGGAGGTTGACATTCATGCTCAGGTGGTTCCCACGGGAGCAGTAGAAGATTGGCGAGGATTCCACCTGAACCACCTTGTCCTCGTCGTCGTAGATTATCAGACTGGCCTGAATCCGAGCCTCACCGTTCACCATCGCAGACTCGTGACAGTAAATCTGAAGCGTCCAGCACTCATTTGTCTTTCGGTACGTGATTTTCCACTCTCCATCCTTAGACTCTGAAGGAACAGGACCCACATACGTCCGGACATCCACCTGAATCCCGAATCTCAGCGTGTTCTGCATGCGCACTGTGTCGACCGTGAGGTCAGTGTAATTGCGAGGAATGTAGAAGGGCTCGAGGAAGGAAACATCCAGCTCCACCTGTGATGGACATAGTGATCGGAACCTGTACGCTTGTCCGACGAGGTCCAGTATCTGATCCTTGATTTCTTCCCGCTGCGCGAAAGGGTCCGATTCAATTCGGTACAGCTGTGAGACAAGCATCTGCGGAAAGCGAATCATGGGAAGCAGGCGTTTTGCATTGTCAGTGAAACTGGCCACGTGGTTTTCGTCCAGCAGCCATTCCTTTAAGCATTCATAAATCATCCACTCACTGGTGACGACCAGGTCGGAGTTGCTGAGAATGTCACTTACGAAGTCAATGTCCATACTGACCCATTCAGTGAGGTGCAGGAGAGACTGTGCATTCCAGGCGATTGTCTTGGAACACGACTCAATGAGACCCTCCAGATTCAAAGCTTTCGCCCAGGAGTACCAGTTGAGAGCGTTCTTCACTTTGGGCGACTGCGTGTGCTCCACCATATACTGGGTGCAGAGATGCTTCAGAGATCCCACGCTATACTTGTCCGCCAGACACAGGATACCAACTGCAGCGTCCACACTGATGTTCACTTTGGCAGTGTACAGGAATTTCAAGAACCGGTCGAAATACAACTCACACTCTGTGCTCTCATTGAGCTGGACTTCAGTCATCCCAGCCTGGGTCCACTCCTTATTGTATAGCATGGTACGAAATACTTCGCTCGATTTGGCCAGAACAAACTTGTGGGCAAAGAAGGTGGTACTGCCCACCTTGAGTTTGACATCACTTATCTCCTCCTGGTTGAAAAACTGCGAAACATTGTCAATGAAGTCCGACTCGTCGCGTAGAATGTGGTCTTGGTCCTGCATGGGTGCAGGGGAAGCTGGATCTGTTTCCATTTTCTGAAATAACAAAAACATATTTTAGTTATTCAATCTTGATTTCAGTACATGCAAGACTTATTGCCATGATAACGCAGGCAAGAAATCAAAATCTTATTAGCATAATTACTGTTACAGTCAATGCAGTCCATTAGCCAACTTTATTAAGAAACTTGCTGTCTTAAAAATCCACTATATTATTCTTTAAATCATCCAATAAACTAAACTGTATTAAGGCAGTCATTTGTCGGAAGAGGTCAGTTCATGATATCCTCAGGTGGCTGCTTAAGGCAGGTTTGACTATAGATGTAAACAAACATGACTGTAGATAATAAATACTTTTACATTTACCTGTATACAAGCTAAAACCCTGAACCAGCAAATGCAGCTGAGAAAGGGAAGGAAAATAAATTTGCCCGACACCACAGCTGAATATCCATTACCCACAAAGGGACAACACAAACCACAACATTTCATAGATGAGTCACAAATCAGAAATCCCAGCAGAGGCAAAAACAGATGGGTTCATTGAAATGGAACTGATCCCATGACCTTTCGCACCTCAGATTACCACTGAACTAAATCCTGCTCCATCCCAGCCCAAACAGAAAGAAGACTCCACCATGTAGAACTTAGTCCTGTCCTAGAATATATTGTAGATCATGTTAAGATGTTACTCCAAAAATGTCCACTCTGGCTGATTACCCATGTATCAACTTCTATTTTTCTCATGTGCCTGAAGCCAATACTGACTCACTTAACTTAGTCAGGTCAAAAATCAGACCAGCATTTCTGCTGGATCACCATTATAATTAATAACTGAAGATTAATATAATTATGGATATTCCTGACCCTACTAATATACATCTACTGGTATATGAAAGACCATGGTACTGGTATGTGCCGTCCTGCATGTGAAAAAAGGCCATACAAAAATAAGTAATGCTGCATCTCAGGAACTGCCTACATGTGGCAGAATCAGTTTCTTTATCTTATTTTCTAAATCTACATGTAATTCTGCTAATACATTTTAAAATCATAGAAACTAATTTCAACTGTTGGAAGTGAACACCAAGTTTGGTTGATCTACACACCTGTAACAAATTTGGATAAAGTTACAATAGAGTGAAACAAGAGCCTGTGACACTGAAATGGGGAAATATTCTTTAAAAGTAGACTAGATCAATAACAGTTACTTTTCTCAGGTACCTGCATTTTTAAACATTCCGTGGTATTAGAAACACCAGAATGACCAAAAACACATCAGATGTCTGGAAATGGATAATCTAGACAATAAAATCTAAGCCAACTGGCATTACAAAGGCTGTGGTATGTGCTATCCTGTCTATGGGATTGTGCATATAAAAGATCCCTTGCTGCTAATCGAAAAGAGTAGCCCATGAAGTGGTGACAGCGGGTTTCCTCTCTCAATATCTGTGTGGTCCTTAACCATATGTCTGACATTATATAACCGTAAATACAATGTGTTGAGTGTGTCGTTAAATACAACATTTCCTTTCTTTAATAGTTACTGATGAAATAATGTCTTGGGGTGTCATTAAAGATATATTCCTTTCTTTTGAACCTCTTTTACAACTTCTACTCCAAATGTGTTGGCCAGTAATAAAATAAGTCATATGTTATCTATAAAGTCTAAGCAGTAAACAGCAATATTTCATTTTTGTGATCAGAGCAAAATCTTCCATTGACCCCATATATCAATTGAAGCTTCTTTCAGCAGAATTAGCTGTTAATGACAAACACTACAGTATCTGTCAATTTTTAATCCTTAGGCTACATAAGATGTTTATTTAGGCATTTTCTAAGCACAAAAACAATCAGTCAAGTTATTAATAGTTCTGGCTGTCCTGAGTTTTTTTTAGTAATAGCTCACAATACAGAAACAGATACCTAGCTATAATCACTATCAGGATTATATGTTTTCAATAACCTTAAGAAGATGGCAATGCTGATGGTGAAGCCAGATTTCTGACACTCGGATCACTTTGTTTTCTATAAACCACTTAAGTCACTCACTTATTCCGAGATGGTCATTAGTGATGAACACAGCTTTATCACACTCTGACCGACATTTCCGTTTTCCTTGTCATTAAGTGTGTGTCCAAAACAGGAAATAGCTCTATACGATTACAAGTTGGTAGCTAGCTACTTGAAAATCTGGATTTACAATCTCTGAAGTCATTCATTTAACTTTAGCTTGGGTATAAAAGATTTACAAATTGTTACCTTCTATTCTTGAAAGTGGAACACTGTTTTGTCATGGCCCATACAATAACAATCTAATCATCAAAACTCTGCTGTGATCAGTTAATAAAATCCTTAAAAGTCACAGGGTTGTACTTACTTAGTTTCGCATAAAACACATTACCAAGAATTTATCATACTAGCAAGAAGTTCATGAGGCAGGGGCGTAGGCTGGGGGTGGGGGGTTCGAGGGGTGTGGATGAACCCCCCACTCCGCTGAAGCAAATGGTCCGCTTTCAGAACTAAAACATACCGGTTTATACATATGGACTTTCTGGTGGTGCAAAAACAAAATAGAAAAAGGGTCCACTTGGTTCATATTCGAACCCCCCAACATCTCAGGGCTAGATCTGGCACTCGCCATATTTGCCAATTGTGAATTTCTAAAACAACTGGCAAATTTTATTTTAATCTGGTGAAATAATTTCATGTACTAAGTGATATTTTGTTTAAAAAATAACCAACTTTCTGCAATTTTTGAAGTTTAATACATAATTTGGAGAAATTTTCTGATTACCCAGAGCTAGCCCTGACACTGGACCAATGAAGTAGCTCATTAGTAAAGAACTTGCCTAAGATATGATGAGTCACGAGTCATAAGATTGATACCCTTGTGTGAGCCCATTAAATTTCCCCACCCATTGCTCCTTGAATGGTATGAGAAAGTGCATATGAAAGAAAGAAATGTTTTATTTAACGACGCACTCAACACATTTTAATTACGGTTATATGGCATCAGACATATGGTTAAGGACCACACAGATATTGAGAGAGGAAACTCGCTGTCGCCACTTCATGGGCTACTCTTTCCGATTAGCAGCAAGGGATCTTTTATATGCACCATCCCACAGACAGGATAGCACATACCACGGCCTTTGATATACCAGTCGTGGTGCACTGGCTGTGACGGCATATAAAAGATCCATTATTGTTAATAAGAGGGAGTATCCTATGAAATTTTCTCTTGAACTCTTTAAACCCATTGTGACAATCATTGATAGATTGATAGATATTAGTCAATAGGGGTCATGATTTAACCCAGTCATTAGAGTCCTCACTTGAGATGAGTGGGTCATAGGATATAACATTCTCAGCAGGCCCATTGGGTGTGTTTCCTGTACACAAGTATATCAAAGGCCTTGGTATGTGCTGTCCTGTATGTGTGAAAGTGTATATAACAGATCTCTTGCTGCTAATGGAAAAAATGTAGCAAGTTTCTTCTAAAGACTATTGTTTGTGTTAATTATTATTATTATTATTATAATTAGTATTATAAGGCCTCACGGAAAAATAGTATAGAATTAATTGAGCTACCTTCTATAAATAAAGATTTTATTATTATTATTATTATTGTGTCAGAATGATCAAATGTTTGACATCCAATAGCTGATGATTAATTAATCAATGTGCTCTGGTGGTGTCATTAAATAAAAACAAATTTTATAACAAGCTTGATACCTACCACCATTTTTGTTTGTCTGCTGCCCCATAACACAACTACCTATATGTTAGTAATTTTACTGGGGCTATTCACTGAATGGTTTTTTCCCCAATCCAGCCAGTGCACCGTGACTGGTATATCAAAGGTCACAGTATGCGCTGTCCTTTCTGTGGTAAAGTGCATTTAACAGATCCCTTTCAAAAACGGGAAAAGAATTTATGTTTGACATCCAATAGGTGATGATGAATAAATCAAAGTGCTCTAGTGGTGTCTTTAAACAAAACAAACTTTACAATGATGTGGAACAAGCTGAATGATCAATTGCCCTCGGTGGACCCATTGGGTCTTTTCTCATTTCAACCACTGCCCCACAACTGGTATATCAAAATCCTTGGTATGTGCTATCATGGGAATGATATGGATTGGGAATGTTCACCTCTAGACTGGTTATTAGTACTCCAGTACATGAATTACATTACATCTAGATATGGATAAACATCAGCAACTGGATACCTGTGTTTTAACTTCTAAGTACAACATGATTAAAAGACCGGTGTTAAAAGACCACCTTAGTATTGTCCAAAATCATCTAATACACCAGTGCTTGTTAACTGGTTTAGAAGACCACCTTAGTATTGTCTTAAATTCTCTAATACAGCTCAGAGCTCATCAATTAGTCCTATTTTTGGTCGCCAAACAATTTGCCAATCTTCAATTTCTTTTGCCAATTTAAATATGTATTTGCCAGATACACCTTATTAGTATTGTCTCAAAACATCTAATATAATATATACAGCAGTGTTTGCTATCTGGCATGTAACTACATTTTAAAGGTAACATTTGTTTTGTTTAACGGCACCACTAGAGTACATTGATTTATTAATCATCGGCTATTAGATGTCAAACATTTTGAAAACCTGCTACATTTTTCCATTAGTAGCAAGGGATGTTTTATAGGCACATTCCCACAGACAGGACAGCACATACCACAGCCTTTGATGTACCAGTTATGATGCACTAGATGTTCCCATTTTAAAACACATTGAGCTGTACTACAGTTGGTACTTGTGTAATTATTAATTCAAGAAGTGAAACCCTTAGTGTGTTTTAGTAATACAATATTTAAAGTACTGAATATTTTACAATATTCTCATCAGCGAAGAAAACGATTTGAATTCTTTTTTCCAGTGACTGAGAAATGACAACAGAAAACACACTGACATGGTAATTATGTCACTTGCATGTAACACACTGAGCACAGAATGAATGAATAAATATTTAATGCCACCCCAGCAATAAAATCACATCTGCTATAAGCCAATTGACATTCAAAACAGGTATATGTATACCAGGATCAACATCAATACAAGACTTTTGAAATTATCAATAAAACACAACATAAACAACTGAGAAAATGTTATGTTCATGAAAAACACAATGATGCAACATAGAGCAAAAATTGTGTATACTTTAAAAAGCAAAAAAAAACCCAACAAACCCATCCCAAAATTCTACAATGGATAATGGTCAAACCATAGAAACAGTGTATGGTGTTGTGGTAAACAAAACAATGCACCGAACTATAAACACACACATAAAAAACCAAAAAACCCCCAAAGCAAACATATTTGAAAACATTATCACAGATATTTACGGAACTCACTCACTGAAAAGAATTATAGGAGACACTGAAGATTGTGCTGACTATTTGCCACTCTAAGGAAAATTTTCTGAAACCTTTAAATGTTGCCACTCCTGCACCTAACTGATGAACAGCACAAACATTGAGCACAGTTAAAAAAAGAAGTAAAGTTTGTTTTATTTAACGACGCCACTAGAGCACAGATTTTTTATCTTATCATCGGCTATTGGACGTCAAACATATGGTCATTCTGACACTGTTTTTTAGAGGAAACCCGCTGTTGCCACATAGGCTACTCTTTTACGACAGGCAGCAAGGGATCTTTTATTTGCGCTTCCCACAGGCAGGATAACACAAACCATGGCCTTTGTTGAACCAGTTATGGATCACTGGTCGGTGCAAGTGGTTTACACCTACCCATTGAGCCTTGCAGAGCAATCACTCAGGGTTTGGAGTCGGTATCTGGATTAAAAATCCCATGCTTTGACTGGGATCCGAACCCAATACCTACCAGCCTGTAGACCGATGGCCCAACCACGAGGCCAGGTGCCGAGACTGGTAAACACAGTTAAGAAAGACTGGGATGCTCTCCCAGCCCCAAACTTCAGGGTTGTGTGAAATCACGTGATATAATGCATGTAAGTGTACATTTGAATACTGTAGATGCCTTTTTTTGACAATGCATGCACACCCTCCCTAGAACACTCCTACAGCTGCTCATGAAATCGACAAATGTTGAGTGGCCACTTTGTTAAAGGGATCTTCCTGACTTTGTAACCATAGTAGTACATGTATGTTTCCCATGGATTGAGATTTTTCAATAATTAAAATTATATATTAATTAAATTTTCTTAGAATATCAGTATTTATATATTCAGTGTGTTTCTTGTAAAATGTCTCCTAGTGTTTTGTATCGATCCTGTCGGTGGTCCCATTGGCCTATTTCTCGTTCCAGCCAGTGCTCCACAACTGGTGTAACAAAGGCTGTAGTATGTACTGTCCTGTCTGTAGGATGGTGCATATAAAAGATCCCTTGCTACTAATCGAAAAGAGTAGCCCATGAAGTGGGGACAGCAGCTTTCCTCTTTATATCTGTGTGGTCTTTAACCATATGTCTAACGCAATATAACCGGAAATAAAAAGTGTTGAGTGCGTCACTAACTAAAACATTTCCTTGCTTCCTTCCTAGTGTTTTGTTCTAGCTCAAACTGAAATTTACCTCCCAATATATTTAAATTTAAAAATTGTTTTATAATTATGAGTTAAAATCCAGTTTGAACTTCTACAAACATTATGACAATCAGAAATACATTGAATAATACAGACATTTAATAAGATAAGCAAAACCTTTTAATAAATATGTAATTTTAATCATTAAAAATGCTTGAATAACCTGAAATATGTTACAGTTATGACCAGGAAGTCAAGAATGTCCCTTTAAAAGACCATATTATTGAAACATTATTACAATTTTCTAGAAAAGAAAAATGTCTGACCTCTATTAACCAGCCACCTGTTGTAAGAGGCCACCTTCAATTATAATCTCATGGATGTCCGTTTGAAACAGGTCTCACGGTAATCCAGTACTATTATATTGATCGTTGGCACATAGATGCTGATCAATGACAGTTATCTCCACACAAACACTACAGCCTGTGACGTAATCAACATCATGTATCTATGGTAACAGGACAAAAGTACTGTTCAGAGATGTGCACTGAGAATAATTCTCTGTGCCATGATTTTGATGCACATGCCACAGCGATTACGGTGATTCTTGTGTAACAACTTGACAACAAGGTGTACTTTCACCCAAACAGTAAACGGCTATATGACTCATGGTGTACACAGTGAATGCTGCACAAAAAGACCCCCAATTCAAAGGAACATATCATTTATTCTGCTGGATGTGGATTTAATAATAAAATGCACCTGAATGACACACCTTCAGTAAATCTGTTGACAATGAAGTGGAGTTGGTGTCGGCCAATATGGTTATTGGGCCTGACACGTAGCACCATGCGACCGAGCTGGTACCTTTATCATGTATATTAATAGTACCTTTATCATGTGTGTTAATATCCAGTGTTCAAAATCCTTTTAAGTGTTATTTGTAAAAAAATAAATAAACATACCTGCCTAAGTTGGTGAAATTATACCGACAGCCAGAAAGATGTCAATTAAATTATAATAAACTTGCAGTTTCTCCTCCCCACTTAAAATCTACAACATTAATTTCCCAATGCAAAATACAAACACAACACTTACAGTCTGTTTTCACTGTTAGCATATGATCAGCTGACTTAAACTGACACAACAAACACGTTTTCTGACATGTTTTGTTATATATTGTTAAACAGGTTTTTTAAAAGTTTGATGATACATCTAGAGCATATTGACTCACTAATCATTGGGTGTAAACCATTTGACATTTTTTTTCATTAGCAGAAAGGGATCTTTTACATGCACTTTCCTAAACAGGATAGCACATATCAAACCTTTAACGTACCAGACAGAAGGCGGGTGTGTGTGTGTGTGTGTGTGTGTGTGTGTGTGAGAAACCCAGTGGGTCCATCTACATATCTACATGTATGTGGTTCGGTCCTGTGACCCAAGCACCTCAGGTGAATGCTCTTCCCATTGAGCCAGATCCTGTCCTTAAAAGCACAGAGAAGTCTGTTTTGTTTAACAACACCACTGGAGCACATTGATTAATTAATCATCGGCTATTGGATGTCAAATTTGGACTCGTAGTCATCAGAGGAAACCCGCTACATTTTTCCAAATGCAGAAAGGGATCTTTTATATGCACTTTCCCACAGACAGAAAAGCACATACCACAGCCTTTGTCCAGTTGTGGTGCACTGGTTGGAACGAGAAAAGCCTTGTCCGACTTTTTTAAGACTCCTAGCCACAATTATAAAATTTAGCAGTCTCTAAATTTGAGCTTGAGGCCCAGGCCAATTGATCCTGCCACACTTTGAGACTGGCAAATTGCTATTTCATTTTATTTTGGCTTAACTTTTACCCCTGCCTGTAAATCCGATTAAGGTTCTAGTACGGCGTTAATGGAGATAGTTATCAGTGTGAAAGTAACCTTTTACACATGTATATCCTAAAAGGGTAATTAAAACTATAGGTAGCAACTGGTACTGCATATTTGAGTAATTTTTGGCATGCTTCCATCAGAAATCTGTTAAAGCACACCTGTCATGGACACACGGTCTTGCTTCATCAGAGAGTTTTTGTCTAACACAGATACTGGTACTGGTGTGCAAATTTATTTCATTTTAATTTTTGACTAATTTACATGCTTACATGTACATGTAAATCCAATTAAGTCAGTGTAATGACCATATCCCTACCCAAAGTGTTGTTAAAAATCCACTCTGGTTGGGAAAAAAAGAGTAAAGTTTGTTTTATTTAATGACGCCACTAGAGCACATTGATTTTTTTATCTTATCATCGGCTTTTATTTGTGCTTCCCACAGGCAGGATAGCACAAACCATGGCCTTTGTTGAACCAGTTATGGATCACTGGTCGGTGCAAGTGGTTTACACCAACCCAATGAGTCTTGTGGAGCACTCACTCAGGGTTTGGAGTTGGTATCTGGATTAAAAATCCCATGCCTTGACTGGGATCCGAACCTAGTACCTACCAGCCTGTAGACTGATGGCCTAACTACGACGCCACCGAGGCCGGTACTCTGGTTGGGAGGCAGTATGCCAGGGTAAGAACCCAATAACCTAGCAGCCTTTAGTCTGATAGATTAACCACACCACTGAGGCCGGTAAGTGCAAATCTTTCATTCATTCATTTATATTTATTTATATCTGTTTCAAGCATGCTGTCCTAGGCACATACCTCATCTATGTGGGCTGTCTGTCCAGGGCATGGTGTTAGTGGTTAGTTGTTAGTCGCTAGTGAGAGATAAGTAGGTGTAGGGGCCTTACACTTACCCATTGAGTTGGGTGGGAGCCAATACTGGGATACAAACCTGGTTCCTACCAGTCGTACGTCTGATGGCTTATATATAGCCACTACACCACTGAGTTGGATGGGAGCCAGTACTGGGATACAAACCAGGTTCCTACCAGTCGTACGTCTGATGGCTTATATATAGCCACTACACCACTGAGTTGGATGGGAGCCAGTACTGGGATACAAACCAGGTTCCTACCAGTCGTACGTCTGATGGCTTATATATAGCCACTACACCACTGAGTTGGATGGGAGCCAGTACTGGGATACAAACCCGGTTCCTACCAGTCGTACGTCTGATGGCTTATATATAGCCACTACACCACTGAGTTGGATGGGAGCCAGTACTGGGATACAAACCCGGTTCCTACCAGTCGTACGTCTGATGGCTTATATATAGCCACTACACCACTGAGTTGGATGGGAGCCAGTACTGTGATACAAACCAGGTTCCTACCAGTCGTACGTCTGATGGCTTATATATAGCCACTACACCACTGAGTTGGATGGGAGCCAGTACTGGGATACAAACCAGGTTCCTACCAGTCGTACGTCTGATGGCTTATATATAGCCACTACACCACTGAGTTGGATGGGAGCCAGTACTGGGATACAAACCCGGTTCCTACCAGTCGTACGTCTGATGGCTTATATATAGCCACTACACCACTGAGTTGGATGGGAGCCAGTACTGTGATACAAACCAGGTTCCTACCAGTCGTACGTCTGATGGCTTATATATAGCCACTACACCACTGAGTTGGATGGGAGCCAGTACTGGGATACAAACCAGGTTCCTACCAGTCGTACGTCTGATGGCTTATATATAGCCACTACACCACTGAGTTGGATGGGAGCCAGTACTGGGATACAAACCCGGTTCCTACCAGTCGTACGTCTGATGGCTTATATATAGCCACTACACCACTGAGTTGGATGGGAGCCAGTACTGTGATACAAACCAGGTTCCTACCAGTCGTACGTCTGATGGCTTATATATAGCCACTACACCACTGAGTTGGATGGGAGCCAGTACTGGGATACAAACCCGGTTCCTACCAGTCGTACGTCTGTTGGCTTATATATAGCCACTACACCACTGAGTTGGATGGGAGCCAGTACTGGGATACAAACCAGGTTCCTACCAGTCGTACGTCTGATGGCTTATATATAGCCACTACACCACTGAGTTAGGTGGGAGCCAGTACTGGGATACAAACCAGGTTCCTACCAGTCGTACGTCTGATGGCTTATATATAGCCACTACACCACTGAGACTGGTAATAGCAAATCCTGAACCTAGTAGCCTTATAAGGCTAATGGCTTAAATTCCATGACCCCAAAAAGCCAGTACTAAATCGCTAGTACAAATAAAGCATTTAATATAAGTATTACAAGACTCGGTCTTGCTTTAATGTTAAAAGTTAAAACAAAAATTTCAATGACACCACTGGAGCACATTGATTAATTCGGCTATTAGATGTCAAACATTTGGTAATTCTGCAACGTAGTCATCAGAGGAAACCCGCTACATTTTTCTTAATGCAGCAAGGGATCTTTTATGTGCACTTTGCCACAGACAGCAAAGCACTAACAACGGCTTTTGACCAGTTGCGGTGCACTGGTTGGAAGAAGGAAAATCAGCTGAATCGGTGGATCACCGAAGTTGTCCGATCCTGTGACGCAAGCACCTCAACCAACTGAGCTAAATCCAGCCCTTACTTTAATGAGCCAAGGGATATTATGCATGGTATTCTCATGTGCTCTAATGGAAATAATCTGATAAAATATCTACTGACATAGAGTCACATTAAGTTGGATGACCCACGCCTGCTTTGCATTTGTAAACAACTGATAAGACGCAGGCTACCAAAATGCATGTAACTCACGCACACTTGCCTCAACCCTATGGAAGTATTGCTCTGGAAGTAATGCAATAAAATATTTACACTAACTGTGTTTGATAGCCTGTTAAGAGTTTTAAATGAGCGAAGTACAGTGAAACCAGTTCAAGCACAGTCTCTATTATGTATACTAGTACACATTACAGCTAGTAACCACAATTCTGCAGAACTAAATTAAATATCTCGCCTACCATAAATCTGAGTGGTGAAAATAAAACAAATAAATAAACAAATTGAGGAGATTTCATGTTTTTTGTCAAATATGATTTATATCTCATCTCGTGAAGTTTGCAATCATATCTCACGAGTCGCGCTTGCACGACAAGTGCAATATGATTGCAAACTTCACGAGATGAGATATAAATCATATTGGACAAAAAGCATAACATTTTCTATTTATTATATAACTTTTGGCAATTTACCTTTATTTTTAAAATGCCACCAGCAAAATAGTTTCGGCTTTCTCACAGTGAAGATAACACTTTCTACAGTGAAGATAACACATTTTTAGAGTGAAATTTTCACTCTAAAATGTGTTATTATCACTGAATGACTGATAACACTTTTATTTCATTGATATTTTAAGATATTGCACTAAATATTATATAATAAATAATAAAATAAACAAAACAAAACTAAAAGCAACAATCTATTCATGTCGTAAAGCCAAGTTCTGTTTTTAAAAATAAAAAATAAAAAAAATAAAAATAAAAAATTTATTTTATCCTGCTACCACCATTTCTATATACGATGACGAATAAAGCAAAGTCATATCCTGCTACTAGCAGGTTATGACTTTAGACATCACTTATGTGACGTCACACGCACAGCTACATAATAAAATCACTCATTTGACCTCTATAGGTCATCGTACAATGTGGCTGAAATAACAGAAATAATAGCTTTTCCCATTAATTTTTATGGTTTGCAGGCTAAAGATAATAACTAGTTAATGATGTCAGATATCTGCTTTATCCTGTGAAAGTAAGAATGGGAAATTTCACGAGGCCATCATGATCAGCCGAGCAAAATTTCTCATTCGGCCTGAACAGGATAAAGCAGATATCCAACGTCATTAACTAGTTATTCTCTACATAAACAAACAAAACTTTAAAAAAATATTTTTAACATGCCACAAAGACTTATGTTTGTGAAAAAATTAATCAAATACATGTATATATGCAAAATTATAATGATTGTAGAGCTAAATGCAAAAGTTGCCAAAAGTGCCAGAAAAGTAACACCTCTATCTAGCCTTGTGAGTTACCAATGAGATGAGATAAAAACCTAACCTAGTACAGTACATGTTAACAGATCTCTTAATTACAGGGGCCTAATTCACCAAGCTCTCTTGGGCTCTGCTAGACAACAAAGCATCGTCTTTGCAAGTCGTTTAGCATTGCATTGCGAGATCGCAAAGTTGTGAGAGTTTAGTGAATTAGGCACCAGGTCCACTTTGTATCTTCTACAGGGTGGCTGCTTCACACAGGTTTAACTGTATTGATAATTTGTTACCTACATAGTTCAGGCATCCATTAATGAACATTGATTATTTAACATGGCTTATTTAAAGTTGACAAGCAAATAAATAACAACATATCTCTATCTTTATTTTTTTGTTTCAGAACACCACTATAGAGCACATTGAGTTATTAATCATCAGGCTATTGAATGTCAAACACATGGTCATTTTGACACAGTTATAGAGATGAAATCCGCTACATTTATCCCTTGGCAACAAGGGATCTTTTATATGCACTATCCCACAGACATACCACGGCCTTTGATATACCAGTCATTGTGCACTGGCTGGACTACCACAGTTGGAAATGAACCTATACACACACATAGTATGCAAGGCTAAAAAAATTGCTTTAAAAATTTTTCTTTTTAACAACCATTCAACAGACTGTATAATCAATGTCATAGGAATGTATAGCATGGTGATTATGTCACGTCGTCTAGAATGTTAAAATTTAAAGCAAATATCTGTATTCTTCTGGAAATAATCTCATAGAATACCAACCTGTGTTATGTTTGATGAGCTGTGTGTGGCTTATATTTGTAAACAATATGGCTGTAGGGCGAGGTGATCACAAACAAACAAATGACCAAAATCATGTTAATGTATCCCATTTTAAGGTCAAAGGTATGCAATCTCCATCTTCAAACTGCACCCAAGTGTGAAATAAACCCTAATCCTACAAACATATAGAACTTACATAAGGGGCCAAAGATGACCTTACATAGTGGGGGGAAAAGGAAATGTTTTATTTAACGACGCACTCAACATTTTTATTTACAGTTATATGGCGTTGGACGTATGGTCAAGGACCACACAGATATTGAGAGTGGAAACTGCTGTCGACACTTCATGGGCTACTCGTTTCGATTAGCAGCTAGGGATCTTTTATATGCACCATTCCACAGACAGGATAATATATATCATAGCGTTTGTTACACCAGTTGTGGAGCACTGGCTGGAGCGAGAAATAGCCCAATGGGCCCAGTGACAGGGATCGATCCCAGACCGACCACGCATCAAGTGAACACTTTACCACTATGTCCTGCCCCCAAACAAGAGAGTGAATAAGACCATCAGGAACAGAGGGTGTGTCTACCCTATGCTCTTCAGATATGTCATTGTCAAATAAATTGCATATTAATAACTGAAAACCAGTCTGATTATACATTACATAACATCAAATGAACTGGCCACTTAGACAGGCCTGGCTGGAGTACATAACACAGACACACAACAAAATATTATGTTATTACACACACACACACAGTATTAAACTTAATATTTATACACAAATCTACCTAACATTGATACACGTAAGCTGTGACAATTAATCAGTAATACATTAAATAATGATAACACCTTTAATCTGAACCCTTTGATCAAGACATAACACATACACACACATACACAGACACATAAAAATCAACCAGCGACATGAAAATCAATAATACGTGTGTATTATGCACTACATGGTCATTATGCAAACCTGCATAGCAGCCGAAGCCTTCTTTGATTCTGTTCTGGCCGCAATGCGACTGAAAACCCCTACACCATGCCGACCCACAGCACCGGACGACGGTGCAGTTGCTGCATTTGTTGGTGTATCACCACTGTCAGCTGAGCGATCAGCCACTGTTCGCTCTTCCCTCTGGTAATCGGCCAAAGCAGCAGGCTCTTCTATTGGTCTTTCGGGCTGGGCCGCCATTTTGACTAAGTCTAATTGCTCAGATCACGATTTGACCTGAATAGCTCAATTCTTTAGCTTGCCTTGTTGTGGCTGACCTAGAATAACCCAGTTTGTCTGTAAAGCCAAGCAGGTACAGAGGGCCAAGTACAGCTAGATGTAAACACCAATGGGGTTGTCACCAAGCGGTGTTCAGGTGAAAGTAAATGGATCAACGGAGAAGACAAAGTGTCACCCCGAAATGATTCATTGTTAACTGGTGCATAGAACAAGGAATTGGTTTACATGCTTGACTACATATAATGATATAATGTAGTGATAGGGGAAGTTTCCCGGGTATTTTTCTTTTGTAGAAGGTGGAGGGTTATGTGTGTAGTTTTCTTGTTGTTACTGTGGGGTTTTTATGTTTTGTTGTTGTTTCTCTTCTCTTTTTTTACAAATACATTGTGTATTAGTAATACTATTAGGTGCATGTACAGACATTTCTGCAGGGGGTGTCTAGAATGGTGAGTGAAAGTTCTAGGGTGAGGGGTTGAATCCTGCTCCCCCGGAAAATATATTAAAAAAATTTAAATATGCTTTTGGCAGTGGGGTGATCCCGGAAACCCACCCACCCACCCTGCACACGCACATTTGTTTATCTTGTTGTTGTTGTTTTTTTTTGGGGGGGGGGGCGGGTTGGGGGGGGGGGCTGATTAACAAGACATCTCTTTCAAAAAAATTAAATGTTTTGTTTAACACCACCACTAGAACCACACTGATTTATTAATGGCTATCGGATGTCAAACATTTGGTCATTTTGACATATAGTCTTAAAGAGGAAACCTGCTATATTTTTCCATTAGTAGCACCATCCGACAGACAGAATAGCACATACCATGGGCTTAGATAGGGCAGTTGTGATGCACTGGCTGGAACAAGAAATTGACCAACAGACTGACCATGCATCAGGCGAGTGCTTTACCACTGGGCTACATCCTGCCTCTCTGACCTCTACAAAGGGAAAATAATGACTTGACCAAAAATAGGTGTGATATGGGCTCCTTGGGGCCCTGCCTACCGGTAAATCTGTGCCGGCAGAAAACCCCAAAATAGGTGTGATATGGGCTCCTTGGGGCCCTGCCTACCGGTAAATCTGTACCGGCAGAAAACCCCAAAAATAGGTGTGATATGGGCTCCTTGGGGCCCTGCCTACCGGTAAATCTGTGCCGGCAGAAAACCCCAAAAATAGGTGTGATATGGGCTCCTTGGGGCCCTGCCTACCGGTAAATCTGTGCCGGCAGAAAACCCCAAAAATAGGTGTGATATGGGCTCCTTGGGGCCCTGCCTACCGGTAAATCTGTACCGGCAGAAAACCCCAAAAATAGGTGTGATATGGGCTCCTTGGGGCCCTGCCTACCGGTAAATCTGTGCCGGCAGAAAACCCCAAAAATAGGTGTGATATGGGCTCCTTGGGGCCCTGCCTACCGGTAAATCTGTGCCGGCAGAAAACCCCAAAAATAGGTGTGATATGGGCTCCTTTGGGCCCTGCCTACCGGTAAATCTGTGCCGGCAGAAAACCCCAAAATAGGTGTGATATGGGCTCCTTGGGGGCCCTGCCTACCGGTAAATCTGTGATGGCAGAAAACCCCAAAAATAGGTGTGATATGGGCTCCTTGGGGCCCTGCCTACCGGTAAATCTGTGCCGGCAGAAAACCCAAACAAAGGCTATTATGTGTCTATGGTGATAACTGTGATACTTGGTTGAGAGAAGAAACTCACTACTGCCAGTGGTGACTATACTCCAAAATTAGCAGCAAGGGATTCTTTTAGATGCACTTCTCCACTAGCAGGATGGCACTTCTCCACTAGCAGGATGGCACATATCATATACACAGTGGTTTATATCATGGGGTTTTTTTTCCCCCTCATGTCAACCAGTGCCATTTCCCATCTCAATATTTAATTAATATTTGATTTGTACGGTATATTGTATAGGAATTGTATGTGCGCGGATGTTGTTTTTAGCACTATATATCTTCACGCTGGTTTAAACAAAAGCAATAAAGATGCATACACCTCAGATTTTTTTATATTATATTTTATAGTACATGTTTAGCAGCAGGGTATCTGTTAACTGCATTACATTCATGTAGAAAAGCAGGTGAAGAGACACATAACATTTTACTGTCTTTGTTGGCTATTTGTGTTAATAACTTTTACATTTACTTTTACAACTTTAACTGTTACATTATCAAACTGTCAGAAGATGAAACAAAAACCACCTGATGCTATTTTTTTTAACAGAGTCACAGTCACACCACAAGAAAGAATGAATAATGTAAGCAAATGGGGTGGGGGTGGGAGGACCTAAAATAATAATAAAATGGACAAATCTGATGACAATAAATATTCACACATTTTCATCATTCTCAGTAGGCTCGCTTGATTTGTGATTGATCTAGGTTTGATCCATGTTGGTTGGCCAACTGGTGTAACAAAGGCCATGGTATGTACTATCCTGTCTGGGATGCTGCACATAAAAGATCCCTTACTGGTCATCCGAAAGTGTAGCCTACTGAGTGGCGGCAACGGGTTTCCTCTCTCATTATTTGTGTGGTCCTTAACAGTGACAGAAATAAGCATAAAATGTTACTAGTCCACCAGACAAATACATGTAGAAATCTATTTGTCTGCCAATATTTTCACATGTCCAAATAAACAGATCGTTTTATTTAAGTACCAAGGTGTTTACTGGCCTCGGTGGCATCATGGTTAGGCCATCGGTCTACAGGCTGGTAGGTACTGGGTTCGGATCCCAGTCGAGGCATGGGATTTTTAATCCAGATACCGACTCCAAACCCTGAGTGAGTGCTCCGCAAGGCTCAATGGGTAGGTGTAAACCACTTGCACCGACCAGTGATCCATAAATGGTTCAACAAAGGCCATGGTTTGTGCTATCCTGCCTGTGGGAACCACAAATAAAAGATCCCTTGCTGCTAATCGGAAAGAGTAGCCCATGTAGTGGTGACAGCGGGTTTCCTCTCAAATCTGTGTGGTCCGTAACCATATGTCTGACGCCATATAACCGTAAATAAAATGTGTTGAGTGCGTCGTTAAATAAAACATTTCTTTCTTTGTTTGTTAAGTACCAAGATGATGTATGTGATTGCTCAAAATGAAATTGTCAAACTGCACTGAAATTTTTTACTTGTCCACTGGACAACCGCCGAGGCACATTTTGCTTGAATAGATTTTTCACTTGTCGGAACAAACGGACAAGTGCTTATTTCGAACACTGCTTAACCATAATTAAAATGTGTTAAACTTGTCACTGAATAGAACATTCCTTCCATTTTTCATTCTCAGTGCTTGTACAGATTGCAGCCCTATGTTTTATTATTATAACCAGGCATATGTACAGGAAATTGTGCAGGGTGGGGGGGATGTTATAGAGACTGGCAAGCAAACTTTTATAGGCGGTTCGTGTCATGCTCCTATGGAAAATCCATTGAAAGAAACATAATTTTCGTGAAGCAGGAGGGGTTTTGACCACCCCCAACGCCTACCCCCCTTTCATCTGCCCATGCTACTATGAACATTATGTTCACAAAGGTCAGTGGTTCTGGAAACCATACATATGAAATGAATGAATACTAACCCGGTGTTTACACCGACACAGGCACTGGGTATCAAACACAGGTGTATATGTATAAAATAACAGAAGTACCAGTATAAGGAAGGAAATGGTTTTATTTAACAATGCACTCAACACATTTTATTTACGGTTATATGGCGTCAGACATATGGTTAAGGACCACACAGATATTGAGGGAGGAAACCCACTGTTGCCATTTTATGGGCTACTCTTTTTGATTAGCAGCAAGGGATCTTTTATATGCACCCTCCCATAGACAGGATAGCACATACCACAGCCTTTGGTGTACCAGTCGTGTTGCACTGGCAGGGAGCAAGAAATAGCCCAATGGGCCCACTAACGGGGATCGATCCCAAACTAACTGCACATCAAATGAGTGCTTTAACAATGGGCTGCGTCTCACCTCTACCAGTATAAAGAATCTTTACCAGGTAGAGGTGCGATCAAGCTGTGTCAAGTTTCATAGTGCTTGCAGAACTGTTAGGGTTTGTAGAACTGAACCCCCTTGGTGGACACATTTCCCCCCCACCAGCCTCGGTGGCATCGTGGTAGGCCATCGGTCTACAGGCTGGTAGGTACTGGGTTCGGATCCCAGTCGAGGCATGGGATTTTTAATCCAGATACCGACTTCAAACCCTGAGTGAGTGCTCCGCAAGGCGCAATGGGTGGGCGTAAACCACTTGCACCGACCAGTGATCCATAACTGGTTCAACAAAGGCCATGGTTTGTGCTATCCTGCCTGTGGGAAGCGCAAATAAAAGATCCCTTGCTGCTAATCGGAAGAGTAGCCCATGTAGTGGCGACAGCGGGTTTCCTCTCAAAATCTGTGTGGTCCTTAACCATATGTCTGACACCATATAACCGTGAATAAAATGTGTTGAGTGCGTCGTTAAATAAAACATTTCTTTCTTTCTTTTTCCATTCCCCCCCCCCCCCCCATCCCAACCAGTGTTCCATAACTGGTATATCAAAGCCTGTGATAAAAGATCACTTGCAGCTAATGGAAAAAATGTAGGTTTCCTCTGAAAACTATATATCAGAATTACTAAATATTTGACCTCCAAAAGCCAATGATTTATTTAACCAATGTGCTCTTGTGGTGTCAATAAACAAAGCAAACTTTTAACAGTACCAGTTGTATCAGTCAGTCACATGTCTTAAAAGGTCACCTTGATTTTAAGGTTCTTCCATACACTATATATACTGACCGCCTTTAAGTAGCATACAGTTCGATACTCCATCAAGTGGATGATTAAAAAATAATAATTTCCCAAGAAACACCCACAAAACAGGATCATTACCAGCAGGTGTCCATTATACTGAGGTTAAATATATGCACAATTATTCACTTATATTGATGTTTATAATATATGAGTTGCCCTCTGTATAAACAGATGCTCATTATATATAAAGGTCAACGACAGGACATGGCCAACCTATGCTGGATGGAAGAGTTGGCAGTCAACACTTGTGTCCATGACAGGCATACACTACAACGGCTAGTTCAGAATGTGCACGTTAAATCTCTTGACCGTGACATGGCTATTACTGGGTTTAAAGCTGGATAATACTAGGTTCCTATTCAGAATAAGCTTTACAGACTCAATGGAGAGGCTCCAAAATCACTTTGCTGACCCCACACTCACTCTCTCTCTCTCTCACACTCTCTCTCTCTCTCTCTCTCTCTCTCTCTCTCTCTCTCTCTCTCTCTCTCTCTCTCTCTCTCTCTCTCACTCTCTCTCTATGTCTCTGTCACACTCTTTCTCTTTCAGACTATCTCTCTCTGATTCTCTCTCTCTCCTTCTGACACTCACACTCTCACTATCTCTCTCTCTCTCTCTCTCCTTCTGACACTCACACTCTCACTCTCTCTCTCTCTCTCTCTCTCTCTCTCTCTCTCTCTCTCTCTCTCTCTCTCTCTCTCTGCTTGGATACAAAAAATTATTTAAAATGAATTAAAAAGAAACATGTCCATTATCTGCAGGCGGTTGTTATATAGAGGCAAAATAAATGCAGTTACAACTCATTCCACATTACGTGTGTTACATTTGAGATTAATTTTGGGTGAACATTAGTGTAAATTAGAAATTTATGAAAGGGCTCCTGTTATAACCTACTGATTAGTAATAATCCTACTTTAGTACTTCACAAAATAAAACAAGATTCACTGGCTAAATTTCAAACATATTTGTAATGGCTTATAGATTTGATTGCGTTACGTGTGTTACATTCGCATGACAGATATTTTTCTATCAGATTTGAAAGTTGCCAAAGTTCTGTGAGTTTACAAGTGATAATAAAAAAAATTATGTTGCTTTTAATCACCAAACTGTAAGTTAACATTTATCAGAAAAGAATAGTCTCACTACTCAGACATTTGTTTTTCAAATCATAAAAATGTAGTGTTACGTGTGTTACATAAATTTGTTACGTGTGTTACACGTCTAATTTGAGAAACTGAACATCACAAACAAATTGTATTTGTTTTACTTCATTTTGCTTTTAGTGACTGTTGATATGTTTTTAGCAGAAAAGTTAAGTATTCTGTTCTCAGGGGTGGATTTAGAGGGGGTTAACACCACCCACCTTTTTTCAGTGACAAATATCACTCAAATAATACTGCCTGTTTATGCTCACTCATACTTTTAGTACTAATATTCCAGTCAATGCGTTCTGAACCTCCTTTAACAAAATCTTACATCAGACTTGTCAAAATAAGAAGAAAACTGGTAAATTTCATTGGCTATTGCAGCCTTTGCACAAAATGTTATGTTTTACATTTTTAATAGTAATCTGATCATTATATTAGAGATAAATTACATTGTTTAGGAAGACACTAAAGAAGATATATTTATAGAGCTGCTACTTACATGCATATTGAAAAATTAGTTGCTGGTAGGATAGGGGCAGTGTTTCTGCCAGAAATAAATGTTTGGGTATGGCACTATGAAGTTGAATGCAACCACTGTCAATGGGGTATGGGGGCCTCACCCAGAAAGAAAATGGGTTATGTTTAGGGTCAGGGTTAAGAAAAGCATACAGTAATGATAAAAGTAATTAATTTTGTCAAAAAGTTGCCAAAACATTTGGGTATGCATGGCATCATACCCGTTTTACCCTCTGGTAGAAACCCTGAGGATGGAGGGGGGTTACGGAAAAGACACTTGTAAGAATTTAAAGGAAGAGATCAATATATCATATATGGATGTTGAACTGCCACATTATAGAATATCTTGATGAATCTGTGTTCCTTTTGATAAAACACTATTTCTCTGTAGTGATTGGTAATTAAATATAGATGTTGCAGGGCTCACACTGGAAGAAGTTTAGTTTTAGCCAATTTTCAGATATATATGTTGAGAGTTTATTTGAAAATTATTCAAAAGTGACAAATTTAAAGAGCATTTGATTTGCCAAAGACTAAATGTTGTAGCAACTTTGCATGAAAATTAGCAAGTGTGAGTCCTGGTGCTTTGTTCCATACAAAAGGCCAGATTCCTAGAGGGGGTTGGGGGGTTCTCACGTTAGTCAATGCATCAATTACAAAAGGGTAAATGGAAGTGGCCAATACCAGTAGTTACATGTGCCATTAATTCCTGCCCATGTATGCTCTTTGCAAAATTGATCCTCCAGTTCCTGTTGGCATGCTTGGAAGCTAAGACAAGTCAAGATATTATTTTTAATTCCATAACCAAATTCCCAACTCTAAATATTCTAATGTTAAGTGTAAAACCAGTACATCAATATATAAATAAATACTTCAGTACATTTTATACAGACAGTAGCAGAGTTCACATTGACTGTATTTAGATGGTCTTGTACAATTTATTACTTAAAGACATGTTTGTTGGGTAAAACATTCATCCCCTACCCCATGTAACACACATAATGTTACGTGTGTTACACTCAATAAAGGCTGCATTGTATAATAACTTGCAGCTTTTGCAAACCTAAAATGGTCAAATTTGTTTCATATTCGTATTCTAACTTTTAACCTGAAAACAAATTTTAAATGATTCAATATTTTACTAATTATGAAAACCTCTTGGTGCTGTGTTACGTGTGTTACATGCAAAATGGTGTTACTTCTGTGTTGTTTTTCAAATGAACCTTTTATATGAAGAGAAAAGAAAGAGGTGGTAAATCTTAAGACACCCAGCTGCCTTTCAAATGACTATATACTGATTCATTTTGGTATTATAAAACAACTTTTTAAGCAAAGAACAAACTTACCTATTTTTTGGTGTTTTGTTTTGTTTGCAGATGTTGTATTTTCAAATAGCGACACACACAAAATTATCTCACTGTTTATGATTTGTTTGTTATTTAACATAAATATACATATACAAAATATTAAAAAAGCACTGTTTGAATTTATAAGATGAATTTTAATTTTTGCATCCCAGGATGAGTTTTCTTGGAATGAGCCTACAGGTGCACAAAACAAATGTATATATATTTGACTTTATAAACAGATGGTCACCATACATAGCTACAAAGTACAAAGTCCTCAAACATTGAATGCATGTACGCCTAAAGCTGTTAATAGTAATGTCAGAATTATATTGCATTAGTCAGCAGACTGCATGAGTTACAAAGGTTAACCAGACTACTTAAAACATTAAAGGCTCATTATCATAGCAGGCAATGCCAAATTAAACTGCTTATTTGCAATATATGCCCTAAATTATTACAAATTAATCAATTCTATAAATACTATTTGCATAATTAACTCATGAATATTAAAATGCTTGACTCAAAACAGAAATTACACAGGAAAAATTCCTCTTTTTTTTCATGGCAGAGAATATATGGTGTTTTCAGTGTTCTTCTCATATATGTACTTTCAAATCGGTGGGACAGTGCAAGAATGTCATAAATGTATACATGTATGTTCATTTAAAAAAAAATAAAAAATTGCCATCATTTAATCATAATATGGCATTACATAATTACAGAATATAAATTCTGATTTGTTTGGTTTCTACACATGGAAATTCTGAAGATACAACAGGGCAGACTGATTCCAGTCGGTGGGTCCATTGGGCTATTTTCATTCCAGCAAGTGCTCCACAACTGGTATAATAAAGGTCATGGTATGTAGTATTCTGTCAGTAGGATAATGCATATAAAAGATCCCTTGCTGCTAATTAATTGAAAAGAGTAGCCCATGGAGTGGCTGTAGTGGGTTTTCTCTCAAATTATCTTTAACCATATGTCTAATACCATATAATCATAGATTTGTCATAGATTTGGTAATTTTGACATATAGTCTTATAGAGAGGAAACCTACCAAATGTTTCCATTAGTAGCAAGGGATCTTTTATATGCACTATCCCACAGACAGGAAAGCCTCGCCCCACCCTCCAAAACACTTTTTCTTCTTGCACTGTCCCAGGAATGAATGAATGAATGAAATATTTTATTTAACGATGCACTCAACACATTTTATTTAAGGTTATATGGTGTCGGACATATGATTAAGGACCACACAGATATTGAGACAGGAAACCCGCTGTCGCCACTTCATGAGCTACTTTTGATTAGCAACAAGGGATCTTTTACATGCACCATCCCACAGACAGGATAGTACATACCACAGACTTTGTTACACCAGTTGTGGAGCACTGGCTGTAACAAGAAATAGCCCAATGGGCCCACCGATAGGAATCGATCCTAGATCGATCGTGCATCAGGCGAGCGCTGTATCACAGAGCTATGTCTCGCCCCTGTCCCAGAAATGACTGCAAAGATGTAGGAGTAGACTTTGTGTGCCAAATAAGAATACATGCAAGACTGTGACATCATACATCTAACATCTTCGTCAGCCTCTAGATTTTTTTAATGGAAATAACAAATACAGTGAAATCTGCCTAAACTGAATCATGCTTGGGACCTAAAATTTATCCGATTTAGACAGAATCCAGTGTTTAGAGGATCGCGTTGTAGAAGCTAGAAAATTCGAAACCATGAAACTTGGCCAGTCTTGACAGGATTCCAGTTTGATCAGTGTCCAGTTTAGACAGGTTTTACTGTATAGTAAATGAAATTATTTGGTTGTCATTTTTTAAGGCAATATAGTTGAAAGTATAATCTTTATATTTCAGAATAAAAAAATAACAAATACTTTTGGCAGGAAGCCATCATTATGCTACTTTGACAGAACCCCTTTGATGACCTGTCACATGAAGTGAGTAACAGGTGCATTTTTCGCACTTTATTCTCAACCCACATGACACATACACCATACAACAGGCCATAAAAACGTCTTGTTCTGTGGTTACTTTAAATGTACATACATGTACATGTATACATTACAGACACCTTGACAACAATATCACTTTCACATTGAACATGATAATCAATACAGGTACCAGATTCTTGTAATGCTTCACAGTCACACAATGTTTTAACAATATTAACATGTATAAATATATAAAAAAAACATTGCTGCTCCCACAACCTGGTGGGGGCACATGCGCCTTGCCCCTTGCCCCCCCCCCCCACCCCCCCCTCACCTTCATACCCCCCCCCCCCCCCCCCCCCCCCCCCCCCCCCCCCCTCCCCCCCCCCCCCCCCCCCCCCCCCCCCCCCCGGGCACCCCCCCCCCCCCCCCCCCCCCCCCCCCCCCCCCTACCCCCCCCCCCCCCCCCCCCCCCCCCCCACCCCCACCCCCCCCCCCCCCCCCCCCCCCCCCCACCCCCCCCCCCCCCCCCCCCCCCCCCCCCCCCCCCAAAAAGACCCACCCCCTCCCCCCCCCCCCCCCACCCCCCCCCCCCCCCCCCCCCCCCCCCCCCCCTCCCCCCCCCCCCCCCCCGCCCCCCCACCCCCCCCCCCCCCCCCCCCCCCCCCACCCCCCCCCCCCCCCCCCCCCCCCCCCCCCCCCCCCCCCCCCCCCCCCCCCCCACCCCCACCCCCCCCCCCCCCCCCCCCCCCCCCCCCCCCCCCCCCCCCCCCACCCCCCCCCCACTTCCTACACCAGTGATTAATAATGAAAATAGCTCGATTTTTGGTATAAAATAGTTAAATATCTCAGAAAATATCTAATCAAATACGATACAATAAAACAAATATCAATAGAATGGCCAAGTTTGTTTGTGTCTGAACTTCTTGGAATGCAGAACAGACATGCTTTTTTAACAACAACAACAAAACACCCAAGTTTTTTTCAGGGTAAAGACTTAATTGTGTGGTTGAAGTATCCACAAAAAGACATAGGTACACCTGAAATAACAAAATACAGTGACTGAAAAGGCAAGCAGTATTTGTTTAGTGTCATCTCTTGCACATTTTCAAACGACTATTTCGTGTCTAACATATTATAGTTATACATCTGTTTGAATACTCTTTTGAGAGGAAGAGAGAGAGAGAGAGGCCGAAACCCACAGCTGAATGTAGTCTATTCATCTGGATAATTGGAAGTAATTTAATATGCACATTCATTGCAAGCTATTATAACACATGCCTGTCTTGGGTGTAAATCCTGTCATGGGCCACTTCTATCATAAAAGTCATCTTGATAAAGCAGCAAGTGATCTTTTATATGAACGTTTTTCATGGATAGCATATTACATACCACAGCTGTTGATGTATTAGTCATGCGACACTGGTTGGTATGGTAAAAAGCCCAAGTCCACAGAGGACAAAAAAAGTTGGTTTTGTTTAATGACACCACAAGAGCACATTGATTAATTAATCATCGATTATTGGATGTCTGACATTTGGTAATTTTGACTCTTAGTCATCGGAGGAATCCCGCTACATTTCTCCATTAGCAGTCGTGGTGCACTGGTTGAAACAAGCGCTTAATTGACTGAACTAAATTCCTCCCTGTGGAAGACAAATGAACGACGTATCACAACACAGGCGAGCACTCTACCACTCAACCACATCCCACTCCACAGTGATAGGAATGTACATGTAAACTCAAACCATTCAAAACCAAGAGATTTCCATTGTGTCTATACACCCAAAATCTTTGTTAGTATTATTGGTAACAGCTTTTCAGTTGGTATATTCCACAAACAAGTCTATTCAACCACAGGTAAGCAAGTATGTTCATGTCATAGACAATAGTACTTTAATATTGTTAAGGTTCAAAATATAAAGTACTGTACATACATGTATTCTATAATACCGGTTTGTTATAATAATCTCAAACAGCTGTTTGATATTGTAGCTCTACAGAGTGTTCCTACAGGTTGAGAATTGTTTTAAAGCATATACAGCCAAAAGACAGGCCAACAAGGCAAACTTCAACAAGTGTATTACGGTAATAAAACACAACAGCACCCATTCAAAACAAATAAGTGTGAAGTTTCATGTTTTTTTAATAAAACTTTCAAGAATCACATTTGTGTCTGATGACCAGATATTAACATGCAAAATAAGGCAAGACCAGTTTGGCCATAAGATCTGTTTAATTTTCAGGGCATTGCAGCATATGACTATAGGGCACTGCAGCAATTTGCTGCAAGGCCAGCATTAAATTCGAGCCCTGATAATAGCCCATTTAATAAGCTTATTCTCAATTAGTTCATTGAAAAGTACATGTATATTGTGAAATAGATTTGTAAAATTTAACTTCCATAACAAGTTTCTTTTAGAATTTGTCAAAAAACACAGCTTAAACCCTTTTATACTCAAAATTAGTTTATAATACCAATTTTTGTAAGACAATATGATTTAGACATCTTATATATATATATACAAAAAAAAAAATATATATATATATCTATATATATATACTCACCTTTTTATCAAAATCTGAATTTGTATAACAAGGTGTGTATAAGATTTCATAGGTAACAGCTGAACGTGTTGAGCAAGGTAACAGCATGTGATGGCTTACTGATGGCAAATAAAGCTGAAAATACATGCTCTTAATGTGTCCATTAACTCACAGCTCAAACTTTCAAATGCAACGAACAGGCATATAACATATTCTATACACAGCCCATGATAACTAACAGTATTCAAATGGCATCACTTGCCAGTTATCATGGCACTAAATCACAAAGATTATTAAACCACAGTAAATAACCATTATTTGCTCATCTAATAATGTGGCTTAGGCAACAGACACAGGACCAATAGACTGGTGCTAGTCACTTGTAATAGTAATGGAATGGAAATCATTTCAAAAAGCACATACCGTACATACAAAAATATACATTTCAATATAAATACAATTTCATTTTTCCCCCCAAATATTTCCAAATGTTCTTATCATTAATACAGTAAAACCTCTCAAAACCGGACCATCTGTAAACCGGAATTCCCCACATAACCGGACATTTTTCATGGTCTGTTTTTTTGTTAATCAGTACAGAACTTAACCTCTCTAAAGCGAATACCTCTTTAAACTGGACATTTTACTTATTCTAGAGGGTGTCCAGTTTAGAGGGGTTTCACTGTATTTCCTTTTTGTTTTTAGTGACCTCACCATTTAAGGGGAGCTATCATTCCTGCTCCCCATCACTCCCCTAAGACTAATTCAAGGAGAGTAGTGTTCAGCTGTTTAGATGTGAATTTATAATGGTATCAAAATGGTAATATCTTAAATGGATACCCATAATCTTAAGTTAAAACAACAAATGATCACTCAATCCCTCAGTTGTTTTCACATCAAGGTCTGTTTTTAATGAACATAGATTTCTGCTATTTTTAAAAAATTCAAGAAAGAAATGTATAGTTAAAAAGGGTATATCACTCTTTGAAAGTTCACAAACCTACCTATATCAGTCTAGAATTAAATATTTTGGAGCAGCTATGTATTCCATGGTTACTGTTTAAAAACAATGTATAAATATGTAGATAATAAGCGTCAAGCTGTACACAATTAGCTTAAAGAATTAGTCTAATATGGCTGATATTGATATTTCAAAAATGAAAGCATTAAGCAAATAGATATGTTTGCTCACTAGATTATAAACTGTTATAAATTCATGTATACAGTAATCCATAAAAGGAATTTGTCATGGGTTCCTAAACAGATCACATATCTATGTAATAGCAATTGGAACAAAATACCTGCACATTTATCAAACACAATGTATTATAGCTAAGTCTTTATGGAAGGAAGGAAATGTTTTATTTAACAACACACTTAACACATTTTATTTATGGTTATATGGCGTCAGACATATGGTTAAGAACCAAACATATATTGAGAGAGGAAACTTGCTGTCGCCACTTCATAGGCTACTCTTTTCAATTAGCAACTTTTTTTATATGCACCATCCCACAGACAGGAAATAGCCCAATGGGCCCACTGACGGGAATCGATCCTAGATCGGTATCGCATCAGACGAGCATTGTACCACTGAGCTACGTCCTGCCCCAAGTCTTTATGATTAATCTCTATTTTTTAAGTTACATATCTTAGTACTGGCTCCATTTTAATCACTCCCTTGGGAGGTATAAGATCAGCTTCTCTCTCTCACTAATCTCTGATTATTAACCCCTGTCCTGAGCAGAATGCCCAGATAACTAAGGTGTGTGCCCAGGAGAACATGCTTGAACGTTAACTGGATATAACATATAAGCATGAAAATAAATCTTAAGTAAATAAAAAAACAAGTTGAAGACTGGAAAAAGTCCAAGTACTTTTACGAGAAAGAGACAGAGAGAGAAAGAGAGAGAGAGAGTTAGAGTTAGAGTTAGAGTTAGAGTTAGAGTTAGAGTTAGAGTTAGAGTTAGAGAGAGAGAGAGTGAGAGTGAGAGAGAGAGAGAGAGATCAAAAGAGGGAGGAGGTAGAGAGAATGGATTTAAAACATTTAATTGCTATATTTTAAAGTCCAAATGAAAAAAACAAAGAAAGGGAACAAATTGAACAAATTGCTTTCAATAATTAAAAAAAACCCACCCCAAATTTCTCCAATTAACTAAAGTAAAATCATTCCCAGTTCAGTTTTGGTTACTCTGCTACCTCTAGTGTGTGTGTGTCCAAGATACATGTATTATGACTTTTCAAATAAAAGATACATACCTATACTAATGATTACAGTTTTATGGTCATTAAAAAGAATGATGTAAAAGAAGTCATAAATATATACACATAGACAGATAGACAGATAGACAGACAAGCTAAAGAAATGTTATAAATATAAGAAATAAATTTTTTAAACCTAAACTAACAAAATACATACACCATCCATTGTGTATCCTTTTGAAGTGAAGGAAAAACTGCTAAAAATAGCGCCCAACAATTTGTGGCTTGACGGAAGGATATTGATGTCTTATTATATTTCACAGTGGGGTAGTAATTAATCACAAGGCGTTCACAGGGACATGGACCACTAACCACGCATGTCAACCGTATTTTATCATTCACCTTAAACAACTGTCTTTGTTCGCAAAATATCAGTAGTCCATGAACATTTTCATAATGAATAACCCAATTTATTTTGATATCAATAACAGAGCTGGTTTACTTAATAGGCTTTGGGTACAGCTAATATGAAATTTCTTAACAAAATAATGTTTCATTAGATATTGATTAGGCCTACCAGCAGCAGCTTGCATTCAAACACTTTTTTAACAGAAAGAAAGAAAGAAATGTTTTATTTAATGACACACTCAACACATTTTATTTACGGTTATATTGCGTCAGACCACACAGATATTGAGAGAGGAAACCCACTGTCGCCACTTCATGGGATACTCTTTTCGATTAGCAGCAAGGGATCTTTTATATGCACCATCCCACAGACAGGGTGGTACATACCACAGCCTTTGATATACCAGTCATGGTGTACAGGCTTGAACAAGAAATAGCCCAATGGGCCCAATGACGGGGATCGATCCCACACTGACCACGTATCGAGCGAGCACTGTACCACTGGGCTACGTCCCGTCCTTTTTTTTTAACAGATTATAACTGAATAAAAAGAAAGAAATGATTCTTTAATGTATGACAGCTACTAGGTTATAAGTACGGTAACATCTTCCCAAAAAGAACTCAGCGTCTACATTTAACCACCATCATTAATTGCTTTTAGAAAATTCCAGTAATTACATCACCAAAACCCGAACCAAAAACCTCACTCACATTACTGAAATAATAACCCAACTTACATTTTCCAGACATAAAATAAATTCAACCATTATATCATTGAAACCTCTCACGACTGGACCTTCTGTAAACCGGAATTTCCTCAAAACCGGATGTTTTACAGTCCCTTTTTAAAAACTAGTACAGAATGTAACCTCTCTAAACTGGATCCCTCTTAAAACCAGAAATATTTTTTTGGTCCCTATGGTGTCCAGTTTAGAGGGGTTTCACTGTATTAAGAAATGTTTTTGGGGTTTTTTCTTTATTTTTTTATTAAAAACATATTTAGGGAAAAAAACCCACCCCAACACTTGTCCTCATTTTTTTTTTGTCATGATTTTCTTTTCAACATGATAGTCAATCGGATGTTAATTTTGAAAACGAAATACCAGCATCAATGATATATCAGAAACAGAAGCCAGACATGTCCCTGACCCCCACCCCACCAACAGCCCTACTGCAAGATTCTCGTTTTAAAGGCCCCAAAACACTTCATCCTGAAGGTACAGCAAGTTAACAGGATGGAATGTAAGGGATATTTATCTAACGACACCTTAACAGTTTTAAATGATGGCTATGTTTTGTTTTGGACGTGATTATTTCAATGTTTGATCAACAGTGTTTGAAATTGAAAGAAAACAAACTTCCATCACATAAGCATATCCTAAGTAATTACAGCAAGGCTTTTATTTGCACTTTCTCTTATATACATGCAAAACAGCGTATGTCATGGCCTTTGATATATACCAGTCATGGGACACTGGTTTGAGTGGGAAAAATTTAAATAGGTCCACATAAAATGATCAGTCCCATGGCTGATCGTACCTCTGATGAGTTAGTCATCTACTACTGAGCTCCACATTGTTGAATTGGAAAATGGAAGAAAGGAATTTGATCCACAACCCATTGCATGTCATGTAAAATATAAATAGCTGCATGTGGCAGAAATCATTTGAAAGAAGTGAACACTAAGAGGGGGAAAGACATAGACAAAGACATACACAAACAAAAAGAAACAGTGAGAGAGAGAGGGAGAGACAAAGAGGGAGAGAGAGCGAGAGAAAGAGAGAGAGAAAGAGAGAGTGAAAGAGAGAGAATGAGAGAATTAGAGAGGGACAGAGAGGAGAGAGAGAGAAAGACAGACAGAAAGAAAAAGCGAGAGAGAGAGAGTGAGAGTGAGAGAGAAAGACAGAAAAGAGAGAGGGAGGGAGGGAAAGAGAGGGAGAGAGAGAGAGAGAGAGAGAGAGAGAGAGAGAGAGAGAGAGAGAGAGAGAGAGAGAGAGAGAGAGAGAGAGAGAGAGAGAGAGAGAGAGAGAGAGAGAGGGAGGGAGGGAGAGAGAGAGAGAGAGAGAGAGAGAGAGAGAGAGAGAGAGAGCAGAGACAGACAGAAAAAGAGAGAGAGAAGACGGGGGGGGGGGGGGGGGGGGGGGAGAGAACCTGCTGCCACCACAAAGGCTACTCCTACCAAGAAAGCAGGACGGTATCATATACATGTATTTGTACAATACAGACTGATGATCAAAGGATTAAAAAAATGATCAAAAGATTG
Organism: Gigantopelta aegis; assembly: GCF_016097555.1. Lineage (NCBI taxonomy): Eukaryota > Metazoa > Mollusca > Gastropoda > Neomphalida > Peltospiridae > Gigantopelta > Gigantopelta aegis. The sequence goes on from NC_054704.1 coordinate 54,111,401, forward strand.
TATACCAAAAAGATTTAATTTAAATTTTGAAATATTCACAATATACATTCATGGAAGGTTAGATAGGTCCAAGTATGATCATTTGACATATTTGACCAATTAGAAATAATCGCACATTGCTGCATTTGGGTGATGTTACACAAAGACATGTAAATTGAGCTCATGAATCATATTTACTCATGTAAAAATTTAAATCCTTGTTATGTTCATAAACTTCTAACCATTTGTGTAATCAAAAGTTGATCAACTGATGCAAACCGATTATAACCAATGATCAGTGATGGAATTCCAGCTGATTCCCAACACTGTATCAGTGAACAGAAAATTAGCCAAGAACAAGGCAGGGCTAACAGCCAAAGAAAAAGAGAGCAATTGGTATGGTGCAGTTGGGAGCAGGTTATGCCCATGTCGCAAGAATTATGAATTGTACAAAAAAACACTATCACCAGATTGATCCAGCATTACAGGAAGAATGGCAGAACTACAGACAGACCATGCTGTGAAAGGTCCTGCATCACAACAGTCAATGGGGACTGCCATCTCCATATCTTAATAGATTTTTCACAGTGACGTCATCTACAGTGACTGTGCTTGGACAACCGCCATCAGTCATCACACAGTATGTGACCGACTATAAACAGCATGGTATTAGGGCCTATCAACCTTTCACCATAATGATGTGGATGAGGCAACATCAACGTCTGCTTCTAAACTGGACACACCAAGTTCAATACTGGCAATGATGGAACTTCCAACCTGAGTTCTTTTCTGATGAAAGAAGGTTCATGGTGTTCAGAGCCACAGGAAAAACGTATCTACCAACGTGCAGGAATTGGAATGCCTCCGTGTTGTGTTCAGGAGACAGTACCGTTTGGTGGTGGCACTTTTATGGATTGGAGTGGGATCAGTGGCCAACAGAGGACAGATCTAGTTGTCACTGAAAGAAATCTTATCACATAGTGTTATATCAACCAGGTTTTACACCCTGTTCTGTTATCGTTCTTGCAGCACCACCCAGGGATCTTGTTTCAGCAGGATAATGCAAGACCTCATCCAGCACATGTTGTGTAACAGTTATTTGTCCCAAACAATATTCAATGTTTTGCCATGGCCAGCCCATTCACCTGATATGTCACGCATAGAACATCTATGGGATCTATGGGATAATCTGATGCTGTCCAACTCCTTAAATAAAAAGAAATCAAATGGCACTGAATCATACAATCACTGAGAGAGGAATGAAGAGCTATATCGGATGCCATCATTTGATGTTTAATGAGGGGATGGGATGTAAACCAGTGGTAAAGCACTTGCTTGATGCGTGGTTGGTTCGGGATCATCCCCGTCGGTGGGCCCATTGGGCTATTTCTTGTTCCAGCCAGTACACCATGACTGGTATATCAAAGGCTGTGGTATGTGCTATTCTGTCTGTGGGATGGTGCATATAAAAGATCCCTTGCTACTAATGGAAAAATGTAGCAGGTTTCCTCTGTAAGACTATATGTCAAAAATTAACAAGTGTTTGACATCCAAAAGCCGATGATTAATAAACCAATGTGCTCTTGTGGTGTTGTTAAACAAAACAAACTTCTTGATGTTTAATGAACTCTGTTCGACATTGTGCGCAAGCTTGCAGAGGACAGATCTTGCACATGGTGAACTGAAACAATAACATTAATTTTGTTACAGTTATGGTCATGTTTATTCACACATCATCTTGAGTGATATTATCTGAAATCATGCATTATACCCCTAGTGCTGTTTTTCGACTGTGAATTTCACATTTGATGGTAATTAGTGTGTATACCAGTGTTCATATCTCGCCAACTTGTGTTTTTGTGTTGTTTTTACCATTTTGACAATCTGATTGGTATATTGATCATCAGTTTTACATGCCACAGCCATTGATGTACCCTTCATGGAGCAGGGCGGGACGTAGCCCAGTGGTGAAGCACGGTCGATTTAGGATCGATCCCTGTCGGTGGCCCCATTGGGCTATTTCTCGTTTCAGCCAGTGCTCCACAACTGGAGTAACAAAGGTTGTGGTATGTACTATCCTGCCTGTGGGATGGTGCATATAAAAGATTCTTTGCTGCTAATCAGAAAAGAGTAGCCCATGAAGTGGCGACAGTGGGTTTTCTCTCCATACATGTCTGACGCCATATTATAACTGTAAACAAAATATATTGAGTGCATTGTTAAATAAAACATTTTTTTCCTTCCTTCATGGACCACTGAGTGGGATGGGAACAAGTATGATGATGGTGATCAGAAATAAGGTGAATAAAACCTAACTCAGAGATTGTAATAATTACTCTTAACCAGCTAATAAAAATAACACGCCTCAGTGGTGTCGTGGTTAAGGTATCTGACATTAGGCTGGTAAGTACAGGGTTCGCAGCCCGGTACCGGCTCCCACCCAGAGTGAGTTTTAATGACTTTATGGGTCGTTGTAAGACCACTACACCATCTTCTCTCTCACTAACCACTAATCATAACAACTGACCCACTGTCCTGGACAGACAACCCAGATAGCTGAGGTATGTGCCTAGGACAAATAAGCATGAAAATAAGTTGAAATAAAATGTTAACCAGTGAATAAAAATAAAAAGAATCCAGTACTATTGTATGACAAATAGCTTTACAACATTGCTCATTGGAATCAAATTACAAAATTTAATCTGAGCTATGAACAAAAAGGCGTACATCAAAAGACAAAGTTAAGTACAGGGATGTTAACAAGCTGTGTATAGATGTAAACACAGAAGTTAACATGTTATGAAAGGTAATAAAACATTTAGGTTGGTTTAGCCTAGTTTAATGTGAGTTATGGTACAGCATACAAATTGTAGGCCAACATGTATCATGACATGATTTGCTCGATATTGACTAAAATGTATGAGTTGTAGACCTATCAACACAGTTCTAACCTGTTAATTTATGTCTAACTAACTAAGAAAGTATATTGCCATTTTAAAATTATATGGTTTCACATAAACAATACCAGTAGAATAAGAATTACATTTAAAAAATTAAAATTTGGGTATGACATTTTTCTAGTATTGGGAAGCATTTCGAATTTCATCACAGATCTTCAGTAAATAATTCTGAGTTTTATTTCTCAAATTTGACTTGACACCCATGACTTTGACTGGGAATTTTAGCATCGTTTTTATAAATAAAAAAATTTATTTTCAGTTTCATTTAAAAAAAACATCCCATTTTAAGCTAAGTTAAAATTTAAAAGAGTAATTCTATACATGTACTTTTATTTATTCATATTAATATATCTTTAATATATATTTTTAATGAAATACAAGTGCCCCAAAAATGGTGAAAATGCTCCAAAAGTGTTTGGTCTACCATGCTAAATGCCTAATTTCTAGGGAAGTCACTATATATAATAATAAGAAATGGGAATTATTTACATCCAGATTGGAAAATATTTATTCCAAAACTGTTAATAAAAAGCGACATAGGCTTTAGGGAATGGTGGGCAATGGTGGGGATAATCGGAGTCTAGAAACATAGCTAATAAAACCCTGTAACTGGTTAACACAAACTGTTCAACTTTCAACCATACAATCAGTTAGATGTACCGGTATATGATTATAATCTGAGCGTTTGAAGAAGAAGAAGTATATTATGAACTTAAGAAGGATTTCAATTATAAGTATCAATCCACCGACTGTCATGTTTACTGGGATCTCAACCTTACAAATGGCTAATTTTACCTTCATTAACTTTAATATATTTTTCCTTTGTGTATACATGAAAACAAACACTGACCCAACAATTATTTATATCAATTCCATCATCTAAAATGGAGAAACAATTTCTGTTAACAGTTTCCCACACAATGAATTGTGGATTTTTACAATTGATCATGATACTGGTATAGCCAAACTGATTAATTGTTTATTATCATTGATCACTGGATCATAACTATATATTTTTCTCAGTTCATCAGATATTATAATTATGTTAAAGGAGCAGACCCATTACTGCATATTGACAAAAAAAAATTTTTTTTAAATAATGAAATGTAAATATATCTTACATTGTAAATTGCATGCTCACAAAAAATTACATCCAAATAATTTCATAATTTGCTATTTTTTAAATTTACATTATTGCAGAATCCATAAGTGCTGTCATAGTTTAAGTTTTAACTGCATCTTCACATTGACAATGGATGGAGCATTGTCATATTGACAACATCTTAACTACCTGTAGCTACTATTTTCATGGATACACATTGATTATCTTTTATGTACTGTGTGTTATCTAGCCATGGAATTTTCAGTAAACTATAGTTTACATCACGTGACAACATATTACATTTTTTAGTTAATTATAAGATTATATATGGGATCAATTAATTTGCAGTTAATGCATGTAAAATTTGTGAAATATGGAAATTTCAATTTGAGAATGCACTTTTAAACAGAATACCTTTCAGCTTTCATGGACTGTTAAAAAATTACATATTGCAAAACGCGGCATTTTTAATACCACTCCCCATGTAATGTTTTGTACCACACGGATGAGCAAAACATTTTGCCAAATTATTTTTTAAAAAATGCAAAAGCCAGAGTTATTTTCAACCAAATCACCAATTATTCACCAATTGTTCCTAAAATTTGCAATTGGTGAATTTGGCGAGTGACAGAGCTAGCCATTCCCCCATTCCAAAATTACATAATGCTTAAATCAGTACCTTCCGTCCCCAACTTTTCCTGTTTGGGATTCTGCATTTGATCACCATTAAAGTTGGTTTATGTAACACTTATTGTGACATTATGAAATATGGCCCCTTAGCGAAAATCGTCGTTTGCATAATATAAACTAGGAGTGTGTGCTTCTCCAGAAAGAGCAGTAGATTATAACCTGTATTACCCATTTTTAAATCTTTGTATATCAGCAGTGAAATTTACATCATTCAGCATCACAGTAACTGATCTCACTGAATGTTATTAACATCAGTTGTGAAGGATTATAATCACATTTAATATTTATTATAAATCACAGTTTATGGATAATAAATATAATATGTAAATTATAGCATTTGCCACACAAAATTTATGGAAGTCATTTAAGAACTGTTTTCTCTTGTTCCCAAACTCATTTCATAAATGATACCAGCGGAAATTGGTGACGGGGCCTAGCCATCTTGACACCCTTGTTCTGCGGCTTCTACAAGTTGCTTTTTGAGTGGCAGAAGCATATTGAAATCACATTCACAATCTTTTTTTCTTTTCTTCCCCCCCCCCCCCCCCCCCCCCCCCCCCCGTTTTTATTGTCATTGTAGGTAAGAATGAAGAATCAATAATGAATAGGCATCTATACAGATCTCACCTCTAGGTAGCACCTTAAATTCACATTTATCAGGATGATATTAAAGAACTTGCATAATAAATTTAAAAAAGCAAAATTATTTGAAAATTGTTTGTTCAAATATAAATATTACGTAAGTACCTTTAACAAAATCATTAAACGATAATTAAACAAATAAATAATAAATAATAACAAACAAACAAAAACAGAAAGAAATATGGCACTTGCAGTTCATCAAGATAAACCTGAGGTTCATCTTGAACTATGGCACATGCAACTGATAATGCACCTTTAACAAAACATGATCATGTGACTTAGCAGACTACAATTTAATAGTTGGACTATCAATACTTACTATTTTAAATTCTGTCTGGCAAAATAGTAGATACATGAAAGCGTTGTTCCGAAATGTCTCTTTGACAAAGACCAAATTTAACAAATGACGTCTCCGTCTGCGTCATTACTAAATACAACAATGTAAAAACGACAAAAAACGCCACAAGCACCTGTCATATCACGTGATGGTTTGTTTACATATTTTAACAACTTCCGTTTGGCAAAACTCGCGAGATCATGGTCTCAAACGACATCCTTTGTAGAATAATCGCGTTTTAGAAGCGCCCTTTTATGAATATAAAAACAAAGATGTCTGCGCCCATGAGAACGTAGTGGGTAACGCAAAAAGCAAAACTTGTCAAAAGTTAATTATAAATGGCTGATTCTTATTCTTACGTAAAAGGAGGGAAACTTAACTTAAAAGGGCATAAAATTAAGTATGTAAAGAAGAACTGTTTAACTTTAAATTGGTTTTATACTGCATATTAGACTAAGTATCGTCAGTGGACATGTTTTGGTTAGGAACCTATTTGTGGGTGTTTTTTTGGATGCCTCTAATTTGCATATTTATAACCTTGTTCACAGTTGTCGATCTGACCTAACACTCGGGTCGTTTCGCCCATAAAATCGAACTAAAGGTCTGTGACATAAAATTTAGGAAAAATGTGTATTTCAAACACAGTAGACTGAGTATTTCACTATTTGGCAACCACTTGGTTCTCGTTGATTTCTGAAGTATTACATCCAATTTCATACCGAAAATACTTGCATATTAGCAATTATAAATAATGTTTTGTTATTGTTCAGACCATATAAGGCAAGGTCCTGGTATCGAGAATACGTAAATGTAAAAGACAATACGGCAGTCGTAATTATTTTGATTCTATTTGTATTACTTTATATACTTATTTTTGTACTTATATCATGACTGGTATATCAAATGCTGTGGTATGTGCTATCCTGTCTGGGATGGTGCATATAAAAGATTTCTTGCTAGTAATGGAAAAATGTAGCAGGTTTCCTCTCTGACTATGTCAAAATCACCAAATGTTTGACATCCAATATACAATATACTGATTGATGTACATGTATATCCATTTCAGTTGAATAAAAAGCCTCTGCAATGAATTTTATCATCACTGACATTGACAAATGAATACTAAATTGAAGATTAAACAACTCTTTCCATACACCAGTCCATATGTTTTATAATAGTATTTTTTAATATATTGTAAAAGGTATGGTGTTAAGTATAGGCCTATATAACAATCAGAGCAAAATTTTCTAGAATCTGGGCAAAATGACTCGGGGTGAACAGTATTAATGGCTAAACTACTCTTGGTGCCAACTTGTTTTAGCATGAAACAAACTGGATTCTTTTCGTGTCAGTAAAGTGAAAAACCGTCCATACCATCCACATGTCCCTTGAAATTGGAGTATTGAATTTATGTGGTGATATAGGATTATGATATATGATCATTATGTTGGTAAATTATATTCTAGAAAGAAACTTTACCCTAACCTAGTCCTAATGTAACATAAAATATATATATATTTTTTATATAAAAATAAATATTTGTTACGGGGGAATGCCTAGATTCTCCTACTTTACAGAGTTATGGTCCTTGAGATGAAATTTTGCACATAGCATTATCACGTACTGTTAAGATCAAGGGCTCGGTAGAGAACATGTATTTGCTTTAGCAGTACTCTCAGAATGCTTGTTAATACTAATTGATAAAATATCAAAGATACATGTGTATATTGTGTATGTTTTGTTGTTGCAGACATAAGAAAAGCAAGAAAAGAAAGCATGAAGGTGATGTGCCACAGAAGGAAAAAACAACAGACAATGAAGATGTTAAGAGACATGGTCTGTGTATATATATTTTTTATTTGAACTACCAGAATACAAATACCATTTATTACAAGTACTAGTTTATACAAGGAAGGAAGGAAAGGTTTTACTTAACAATGCATTCATCACATTTTATTTACGGTTATATGACGTCAGACATGCATATATGGTTAAGGACCACACAGATATTGAGAGAGGAAACCGGCTGTCGCCACTTCATGGGGTGCTCTTTTCGATTAGCAGCAAGGGATCTTTTGTATGCATCATCCCACAGACAGGATAGCACATACCACAGCCTTTGTTACACCAGTTGTGGAGAACTGGCTGGAACGAGAAATAGCCCAATGGAGCTACCGGCAGGGATCGATCCTAAACCGATTGCACATCAAGTGAGCGCTTTACTACTGGGCTACATCCCTCCCCTAGTTTATACAATGTTTTGTCCCAAAGTTAAATATTCTCGAAACAAAATGTTTAGTTGTTTAAGGATAGGCTACTCAATTACTGATGCTTATATACATTGATATATTATGTATTCAAACCTACAATTTTATGGTTTCAGGTGGATGGTGGATAATTGAAAAAATAGATGACTTCTGTGGTAATGTTGCCATAGAGATTGGTGTTATGACATATATCAATGCCCTTGATAATGGCTTGCTCCAACTTGGCCAGATGCATGACACAGGTATTTATAAGCATATTAAAAGACATGCTATCAAGTAACATCTTTTTACTGTTTACATTGCTATGTGTGTGTAAAGAACCAAAGTCTGGATTTACAGAACATATTGTTTATACAGATTTAATTTAAAAATCCTATTTGCAGGGATAGAATTTTACGGTATTCCGCAAATAGTAAATTTCGAAACGGAATAGTAAAACAATTCTTCCAATATTCCGTCATGAAAGTGAAAATAAAGCACGGAATACCGAACATCGTCTGCGACTATTCTGCTTACGTTTTTCTTCAGCTATATTTTTCTGCAGAACAAATCCTCGCACTACTAAAACCTTTCTCATGCACTTACCGGTACAAAATAAACGTCTTTTTGATCGACGCTAATGTTTGGAGTGAGTTCGTTTGTAATTCCAGCTAGTACGCAGTAATGCATAAACTGGTATATAAATTGTTCGTTACGCAATGTTGTACAGGGCGATGTAGCACAGTCAGGAAAACTAGTGGTACATTAATAATTGAAGGGATAGTACATTTTTAGACGGAATAGTGTTTTTTGAAATTCACTATTCCTTTGGGATAGTGGTAAAAAAAAAATTCATTTCAACCCCTGATTTGATTTAGACATTTCAGAATTGAATCTTTTAACTGTATGGATCATAACAAGTTGTGTAGCACTGTTTTACTGTTAGGCCCAGTTTTTGTTAAATTAATAAAAAGACTGAAATAATTAAATTGAAACTGAAAAGGAATGGTCACAGACAATATATTTCATTTTATGCTATCTTTTAATATTGACTATTAATTGCCCTATGCATTTAACATTTGCTTGTGATGATAATGTACCTGCTTGTTACACAGCCTTGGTTTGCATACTGCTCTGTCATGTCAGGTCAGGTCAGGTCAGGTCATTGGGCTTAATGTGCACATTCAGAGCAAGCTGTTGTAGCGCACATCTGTCATTGGTGGAGGTGTCGGCCCTTATAAGGGATTGTATATAATGGCCCTATCGGGCCAGGAGGTAAAGACCAGTAAGCTTGTGCCATTACTGCTCTTTCTTCATGAATTATAATTTATGGGTATTAAATTATATTAAGAGACAACTATATCATGTGAACTGAGGCTGAGTAAAGCTTTCCAGAGCTGTAATTATCTCCCTTTATTTACCGTTTCATGACTATTCTCCATCCTTGATAGTGTTTCATTAATCAGTTTGACTTTTCTTGTTTCTTTCTGAAATCAGTTTCAAAATTTACATTTAGTTTAATATTTACCTTTGAAAATTCAGACTTTGCGAAAAATTATTGAATTTTGTAACCAAGTTGAAACTACAAAATTACATGAATTCAGACAATTTGTGTTTTCTGTTTACGTAGGAGAGGGGCCCGAGCCGACCGAGATCTTCACAGTGATAAAAATCAATGATACGAAGCTGGCATTTAAATCTGGGTACGGCAAATATCTGAGTGTGAAATCCGATGGACTTGTCGTTGGACGGTCAGATGCTGTGGGAAGTCAAGAACAGTTTGAACCAGTCTTTCAAGATGTAAGACGACAACATAGAGTTGCTATGATGTTTAAACAAATATCGAAGGAAAAAATTATATTTAAACACACCTCGGCACATAATCAGCAGATGTTAGGAGTCCTACCTGTGGTAATTGTTACGTTTGTATCTAGAAAATGTGAGAAGAAATTAGTTGCTGCTTTTGGCTGTTTTATTCAGTCTTTTATATATCACTTTCCCAACAGACTGGATAGCAAATAACATGGCCATTAAAATACGTTTAGAATTTAGCTAGAATATGAAAAAAACCTTCATTGGGGAGATCACATATTTGACCATACCACCTATAATCTGTCCCACAGGGAACGCCGTTTTTCATACTATGAAATTGACTACAAGTTATTTATTTGTGAGCTGATTGATTTGTAAATTGCACACAAAAATAGTAATAAAAAAAAAGTTATTTCCAAAACACTTTTACTTTTTTTTTTACGTTAAACCGAACTGAAATTATTTACAAAAATTTTTTTTTGTAGAATGATGGGACGGACTATAGTGTAAAAGCTTCACTGCTGAACTACATCCTTTTTCCTAAAACCGAAACAGTGGAAACCTTATGCTACATTTGTCATTACTAGTAAGAATTATTCAGTGGTAGAATAATGACCATGGGTATAATGGGTCACAAGATCATTTCCCTTCAGTGGAGGGTGAGACGTAGCCATTGGTAGTGCTCACTTGATGTGTAGTCGGTCTAGGATCGAACCCCATCAGTGGACACATTGGGCTGGTTCTCATTCCAGCTGGTGCTCTGAAACTGGTTAACAAAGATCAGGGTTTCTATCTGTAGGATGATGTGTAGTCTGTCTATGTGATGGCAGTGCTATTCTTCTATAAATCTCTAGGCCATATATCATAACTACTGACTATTCAATGTGCTGAGGTGTCACTAAATACACATTCCCCCCATATTAACATGTTTTTGCATTTTTAGGTCACTAATTGCAGGATTTTATTTTATTCTTATTATATCGGTGGAAAAAAAATCTTTTTGGATTGAAAAAAAACGTTTTGGATTGACATAGTGAAGAAGTTTATAGGTTACTGTTGGGTCATTTATGTTGAACTTTGTCTCATCTTTAAAGGGGAAAATGGCATTAAATGGATGCAATGGGGCTTTTGTATCAGCTGAAGAGGATGGTCAAATCATATGTAGAAATCGCACAGCAGGTGTAGAAGAAATGATCAAGGTATGTTACAAGATCTGACCAAACCAGCCCTAGCAAGACATCTGTTTGTTACCCTAACAAGATAAATTCACATCAGCTTTTTAAAATACTATTCTACCATAACATGTTTCAAATATAAAGCATTATATGAATAAATACATTTCAAAATACATTGGAAGAAACAATAACTTTGTACTTACATAATTATTTTTTGACAAAAATCAGCATTGAGATACTACAAAACATTACGATGTCCAGAAATGCATTGGTTTTAGAGATAATCATATTCTAAGCAAAACATGTAAATAAATTGTAATTTTAATAATTGTGTAAAAAATATTGTTAATTTGCCATGTAAGCTATACATCTAAATCAGACATACAGAAATTACAGATGTTATTTGAACATAATTATGCAAACAATAGGTTTAGGTTTTATTTTATTTTTTAATTACTATTTTTTAAAATCTATTTCTTGTTTTAGAATAGTCTGACGTCTTATTCAGACAGCAAATGAAGCTCCAACTGAACAATATGTTTTCTGATAATCCTTTTCACAAGCAGGTTTTGATTTCCAACTTATTTTTGACAGTATGTCAAATGCATCCAGGATTCCTCATTTTCAGATGCAAAAATATACCTGCAAAATCATAAGCTTTTATCAGTGTTTGTCTTCTGCATTGCTGTTACACTATAAGTTTAATGAGACTAATTTCTAGAACTGTTTCTTGATTTTCTAGAATTTGCTTCCAAATAAAATTTTTAAAAACCATAGATTATTTCCCACTCCTAAAAATAAATTTGAAGCCTTTGGAAATGATACAAATTTTAAAAATTCACTTTGCTCGTCAATCCAGTAGGAGTTACTTCCCCTTACATATATATATATATATATAATCTTTGCATTATATATATTATACTATAGACTTACTGAAAAGGATATTATGCATTTCTAAATCTTTGCATTTATTATTTACTTAATTTAATTATCAGTGTCTTGTGGTGTTTAAACTAGTGCACTATATATGTAGAACACTGTCAATTCTGTAACTTGGCAGTTCAGGTTTGAATTTGTAACAATATGTTGAATATCACATTATTAAAGACTGGAATGTCTCAATACTTTTCATTTATCGCCAATACAGATTAGATCTTGTGCCAATACAGAAGAAGACCCATTAGCCAAAATTCCAACTGAGGAGAGAGGTTCTCTGAAGCAAGCTGAAATAAACTATGTGTAGGTTATGTTGGTACTTAGTACCATGTTTTCGTTACACACACACACACACACACACACACACACGGTAAAGCAAGTTTTTTCTCCTCTTTTTCTCTCTCTGTCAAATTGAATATTTTTTTTATATAATGATTAATTTATCTGAATCTAAAATTTGTAAAAACATTAAAGTAATATAACTAAATACTCTGTACTTTTTCACAGAAGAATTAATTGAAATTTTAAAATTAAAACAGCAAAAAGTTCCAGAGTTTTGAGGACCGGAGGTTGAAAATCTCCAAGGAAGACAAGACCGTTTTGAAGACAGCGAAGATGGATGGATCCCTACACGAGACGTTACTCGACAGGTAGTTTCTGTTTTACTTACGTCACTTTTTTTACAAAGGGTTAGCCAAGTAATATTGATATTAAATGTTTATTACCGAATAAAGAGGAATGTTACAAAATAATTGTAATCTTAAGATGCTTTTCCAAAATGTGGCATACAAATTGTCACAAAAGCAATAAAGTGTTTAGGATGTTTGTATATTGTGTAAAAATTTAGATACAAAATTGTTTTTCTTACAAAGGCTGGACTAATAGAATCTGAAAATTGTGAGGTGTAGATAATGCAATTCCATTTCAAGGGACAAATTGGTTGTTTGTTTTGTGAGAGCCTTTACAAAAACATTTTGTTGGAATGGCTTTCTCCCTCATCCACAGGTATGTGGGATAGAGCTATCCCATAAAAGAAAGTTGGGGAAGAAACTTCTACTTTACATGGGATATTACATGCTTGTGGTTAATATGATGTCATATGGTGATGCGTGGTCATCAGACAACAATTTTAAATCAATATTTTGCTAATTAAAACCTTCATTATAAAATCTATCTTGTTAATTTGTAGTATTAAATTATATTTAACACATGAAACAAACAAGGCAAATATGATAATGTAGTTTATTTATGATAAAATGGTTAAATAAAATGTTTACTTTTTCAGCCATCTTTGTCTGTTCATGTAAAATAATAGTTTATTTACTGAATGGGTAAGAGAAAAAGACTCCTTCGTATACAGTCATGTGGGATAGAACAAGTACACGCTCAGTAGTGAAAATTTCAAGGTCTTCAGGTGTACTATTTCTATCCTCACACCTCACACCTCACAATGGCGATCATTTCTTTTTCTTGCCCATTTAATTACAAAAACAAAACATTAATTTTGCAAGCCAAGGTAGCCTATTCTGGAATGATTCATAAATACTTCACCTACAAACTCATTTAATCATACATGGCAAGAAAACAGTCCACATTATGCAAAGATATAAAATTAACAACTTAAAAGCCATAACTACAAACCTGTATTGGAGCAGTGTGTGGTCAAATTATCAAATACCGGTAGATTGTTTTTAAAATGTCATTATGTTATGTTATTAATTATACTTTTTAGACATTCTAGTGCTGTGTAATCTTTAAATGTAAAATTACATATTCTTTATTGCAAGTTTTTAAATGTTAAAAACTCAAAACAATATTGGCATTTTATCTATCTTATCTTGTTTCACATATTTCAGGAGACAAAAGATGAAAGCCGATAGGTACTGCAAATGAAACTTTAAAGACAACTATACTCCAGCAAAAAACATTTAGCATTACTGCACCTGCACTCAGAAAAGAAGGATTTATTAATTTACATAAAATAAATTTGAACTATCATTTAGATACATAAAATCCAGTGATACAGTTCACAGTTCAAGGTGTGAATGGTACAGAATGCATTCTTTTAGTGGATTCTAAAGTGTAGACGTTAGAAATGATATTCCAAAATGGTTTTGCTGGAGTATAATGAAAGTAGCACAATTTCTGTGGGCAGTGCACTGAATACAGAACCTGCACGTGGTTGAAGATCCATAAAGAAATTACATGGTTGTTATCCTTCACATTGTGATTACAGACCTATGGAAGACGTGCAAAGGTGGTGGTGAAAAATGTCTACATGTACGTAGTATATTTCTTAAAGCACAAAGGTGCAAGAAGTTTTCATGTTGTGAATGAACTAGCTGAGAACTGTGTTCATGTTTGATTTATGTATTGAAAAGATTTTAGTTTGGTAATACAGACCCATTGGCTTACCCAGTATGATCTTTAAAACAAAACCAGTTCCTTGGCTTTCAAGTTTTGCAAGGGTGGATATTCAGACTTGGGCATTAGGTGGGAGGGGGATCTATAGAGCCACATAGAAAAAACCCTGTTTGCATTGGACTAGTTTGTCATGTAAATAAACCTTGATAAATGACATGTGCTCTGTTAGATTCAGATCAAAGAAAGGATTGCATAAATTGACCTTGTAACACTGCCTTCCTTCCAATAAATGAATATTTACACAAACTTTTTTTAATGGGATGAGATTCGTTGAATTAGAATAGGGATAACTATTTTCAGACATTAATGCTTGTTTTATAGTTGCAAACATCTGTTTTACCATCTTCCCTTTGTGTCACCGGTAAAACTGTGCATCAGTAAAACCAACATCAATGTCCGTAAATGGTCAAATACACCAGCCTCGGTGGTGCAGTGGTTAAGCCATCGGACTACAAGCTGGTAGGTACTGGGTTCGCAGTACCAGTACCAGCTCCAACCCAGGGGCCATGTTCCCGAAGCTGTCAGTCGTTATGCCTTAGCGACGTCGTAAAAGTACAATAACGACACCATAACGATACATTGAGCGACAGTTAGTCGAACGTGCAGTTATAGTATCGTTATACTGTCGTAACATGGGAAATCCCTGTGTCGTTTGGTACAGAGGTGTGAAATAGATACCAATCGCATCTCAGAAATTAAATTTTATATGACCTATTATATTATATTCCGTTTTTATCGTACTTCTAGGCTGCTTTTAGTGGCTAGGTTAAGCATGATAAAAGTCATATTGCGTACTATATTATGTAAATGTACATGTTTACAGAACATAACATATATATTTACTTCAGTAGATACTTCGTTAAAACTGCACATAAACTGTATGTCGCAGTGTAGTGTGTACCATAACGTGCATGTACGCCACCGTCCCTTAAATCTAACTGAAGCATAGGTCTACATATTTAGCAAACGACAGAAATGTGTGACAAAAGTGTGATTCCTGTACAAGGCGTGCTTTCTAATAGGCCTAGGTGTTGTTCGTATTTGTGTATTCACATTATCTGTACAAGGCTGACACATTAAGCATGGAAAGTGATGGTGATCGTAAAAGAAGACCAAAATTCACCTCAAATGAATTAGAGGCCTTGGCTGGGAGTGATTCTTAAACAGCTTTGTCTATTGTAATCTTGATTCGTTATCACAATGTACATGCTACTTGTATTTATGATAACTAATTAGCGGACACTATGCACTGAACGTTGATAGCATGGTATCCTTTGTGGCTGAAATACAAATGTTCGTCGCGTGAAGGGCCTTGCATTGGGATGAGAGTTCCATCTAAGGCCCCAAGAACGTTGGGAAAATTTGCCAATTTAAAGAAATCTTCTTTTGTGTTTCCATTTCAGCATCCGTGTAAGGGAATTTTACATGTACGTTCTACAATTTGTTGACAATAGACTTTGAAACTGCGTGTATGCACCTAGAAACTGAGTACCGGTTAATACCATGTATATCATCTGTTACTGCCTGAAAACCTCATAATAATAATAACGCAGGGCTGCTATAATATGTATCGATACCAGTAGCATACCACTTCTGCGTGTCCGTCTCTCGAGATCCACTTGCATTGTATTGCATAGATAAAATATTCCTCTCCTATCCATTCTATATCTGTCTTGTAATTCAATGTCTTCTTCTATTAGGGCCATTCCGTAGAATTACAACCATCATAGTTGTTATTTTGTAGGATGTCGAATGTTGACACCGAATCAACAATATTCTGTGGGTTTTTCATGCTCATCCACGACAAACATTTTACTTTACGACACTCTAACAGCAGGGTAGGAGCTGTTGTTAATATAACGATATCACTAGTAACTGACACCCTCCACGACACTTTCTGGCACGTCAACGGTTCCTCCACGACGTCGTTATGTACAACGATAGCTTCGAGAACATGGCCCCAGAGCGAGTTCTTAAAGGCTCAATTGGTAGATGTAAGGCCACTAAACACCAACCAACCAACAACTCACTGTCCTGGACAGACATCCAGGTGATGAAATGAAATACAACACAGTTATCCTCTAATTAGTGACGAACATTATGATGTAAAATGCAGTTTGAACTACATCATTAGGATGACCAGAGACATGTTGGATATATAGATACTAAATTGTTTTGAGGTTTTTGTTTCACACCACTAGTATACTGATTAATCATCGGCTATTTGATGTCGGTCATTTGGTAATTCTGACAACTATTTTCTATTCTGTAAAATAAATAAATATAACAACACCTCATTATAAATTGTTTATTTGTGTGAACATGTACAATAAAATTATGTAAATAATATAGTTAAAACATGGTTTCATTTATTTTTGCAAACAAACAAAAATTACTCGTAACAAAAAGAAAAGGATTCGTGCCACTGATTGGAGCAAAATCTGGTCGACAGTTCTAATTCGACCTTGGCGTATCCCTATACATTATGTTAGCAAATACAATAAAAACAAAATTAAAGTCTCCAAGGAAGCACACTAAAAACAGACCATAGGCAACTAGAGAAAGAGAGAGGGTGAGGAAACTTTAATAAAAAAAAAAACGCACACAAAAAACAACAACCTAACAACTTATGCGTGCTTCAGGCATACAACCAAGTAGTCCGCATCAACATTTTCACCATCATCATCTGTAATACATTCACACCAGTACTGGCACTTGTGAAATATTGCTCCATCACCGAAACCCAGAGACCACATTATTGGGTTTGCAAAAATGTCCATGTATACAATTTAAAGCACTATACATTATATATTGTCCACACTGGAGAAGCCAGTTGAAGTCTCCACTTTCTGACTGAACACCACAAATGGATAAGGTAGATGATGTTGAATGCAAAACAACCATAAAAATAAAAACACATTGGTGATGCGATGCAATATGATATGATTTGTTTTGTTTTTTAAAAAAACAAAAAAATCATAGCAACCCAACTCTTTTTTTTTTTCCCGCGAGGCTTCCTGAAAATGCAACACCTCAAAATGTGTGTGAACACTGACAAAACTAGACTGCATTCCTAGTAAATTGTGAACTGAAAGACATATTAAGTCTCAAAAACACATTCTAGGAGTCCAGAAATAACAGTGTTTTGTTTTTTCTCCAGCAAAATACATATTTCCGGACTTCCTGTAATAGTTTGTCTTTAAAACGAAGCTAGTATATTGATCCGTTTTCTTGGAAGATCAGTAGTTACAGCACAGTTACTTGAAAGAACAAATCTGAGCATAAATCTCCTCTCTCTAACATTTGTGCTATAGATTCAGCTCATTTTGTTCTGTTCCTTCAACCACTCGACAAATTCATCGAGAAGAACCGGCCCTGAAATTGTAAAGTGTTAAATATTAATGTTCATCATATCATATCACAACTTTACAATTACAGATTAATATCACAAATATTACTGATTTTATGCATAGCTTTACATTTCAAATGAAAAGGTTAAGAATATAACGGTAAATGTGACCAACTTAGGTGATTACCACTCAAACCGGCCTCGGTGGCATCGTGGTTAGGCCATTGGTCTACAGGCTGGTAGGTAATGGGTTCGGATCCCAGTCGAGGCAAGGCTCAATGGGTAGGTGTAAACCACTTGCACCGACCAGTGATCCATAACGGGTTCAACAACGGGCCATGGTTTGTGCTATCCTGCCTGTGGGAAGCGCAAATAAAAGATCCCTTGCTGCTAATCGGAAAGAGTAGCCCATGTAGTGGCGACAGCAGGTTTCCTCTCAAAATCTGTGTGGTCCGTAACCATATGTCTGACGCCATATAACCGTAAATAAAATGTGTTGAGTGCGTCATTAAATAAAATGTGTTGAGTGCGTCGTTAAATAAAATATCTCTTTCTTTCTTTCTTTCTTACCACTCAAAATCGGTGGATCAGTGCAAGAATAATGTATGTTCAGAATTTCCAACTTTTGAAAAAATAAGCATTAAAGTGCTGTGCCAGACCATACACTAAAATTTCAAATTCCATAATTAAATGCTTTCTTAATTCATTGCAATAATATTTTACACCGATAGGTAAAATCAATAATTACGAAAATGCCCCATAAAAGTATTAAAACATCACTCCCGTAGAACACTGCCGGAAACGACCGAGTAAAATTCTCTGTAAAAACATTTGCCTGTAAATAGCCGTGACGTCACGAAGGGAACGCGCTTCACTGAAACCTACCACGAGATGACTTCCAGCGCAAGCGAAAGTGGGACCGACAGCGACTGCCAAGCTCATTGATCATGCGATTCTTCTTTCGATGATGAATAGTGTAGTAATGACGACTGGACTAATATTTGTGCAACACAACAAATAATGCCTTATCAGTTTGAACCTGGAACATCTTACGACGAACCACCGGCCTGACAGATGATGATGAAAAAGGTCGTGGAGACAACTTACCACTAATTTACAACTTTTATTCTTGTTTTGTTCTTTAGCTTTTCGTGCGAATTATTTTGCTACACTGTATATTCTAATACTTGTGATGTAGTAGAAAAGACAATAAATAACTCTTGAATTCTACGAGTCAAGTGGACCCGATATCGGTAATTTCAAGAAATATACAAAAATGACTTTTAGTCCGTCCTATCCCTCTATGAAGATGGGTTTTTTTTGTGAATAATTTCAGTTTAGTTTGACGTAAAAAAAAAGAGTAAAAGTGTTTTGGAAATAACAAAACAATACTATTTTTTGTGTGCAGTTGTGAAAACAGTCTGCTCAGAAATAAATAACTTATTTTAATTTAAAAAAATAAACAAAAACGACTTTTAGTCCGTCCCATCCATCAATGAAGATGTTTTTTTGTGTGAATAATTTCAGTTTAGTTTGACGTAAAAAAAAAAAGTAAGTGTTTTGGAAATAACAAAACAATACAATTTTTTTGTGTGCAGTTGTGAAAACAGTCTGCTCAGAAATAAATAACTTATAGCACATTCCATAGTATGAAAAAAGGTTTTCTCTGTGGGAAGGTATAGTAAAATTAATTTAATGTATTTTCTTCTTTTTTTTTTTACAAAAAACCCCCTACATTTTTGTAGGATGGGACGGACTAGGCTATAGATACTTACTTGTCTGTACTTTATTGTTTTAATGTTCACGAACTGTAAAGAAAAATCTCACAAATGAACGAGATGCAAACGACAACAAATCGGATCTCGATGATTGCACGAACTGTGCATGAGAAAACAAACTGACCGGAGTTGAAAGCATAACGCAATTTGGGACATTGACGATATGCACCCAAGGTCGTTTCGGTGTGGATGGCGTCGGCTTGTTTGTCATTTGTTTTGTGTCGCAGAAAAATTGTTGGTACGGTATCTTTTTTTAAAAGCCATAACACATGGTATTCCCATATCTCGCTTAAGCCGACAAGCCAGTTAGGATGAATCGCAACAACGGTCTCCGGCATTTTCTTCCTGTCCAGTATTTCCACGTTGTTTTAATCAAATTCACACACAGCTTTCTCACAGCAACATTACTAGGAAATGTGTGAAGACTAAATTTATCGGTTTTTGTATCGCTACAGCCGCCACCAACACGCCGTTTAACCATAATAAACACAAAAGAAGCAATGAACAATGGCGCGGACTATCGAAAGGAGTTCCCTTCATGACGTCACGGATCAAATCTTACGGAAATTCCCGAAACGAATTCAGCTGGTTCTGTTTTTCAGGGGACTATTTTTAAATGGAAAATATACCGGTATATAATTTTTTTACATTTTTTTTTATAATTTTCTAATCATATTAAATAATATCTTGATTGATATAGCTCAATACATCATACATCTGGAACAGCACTTTAAATGAGTATCATTAAAACATATATCAGAATTTATATTCTGTATATATAATGACATGAGTAAATGATAGGACATTTCAGGAAAAAATATTTAGTTAGTGATTTGTAATAACCTTCTTGCACTGACCCAGCAAAACATAATTACCAGATATGATATTTAAAGTAGATCAAAGTACTATGCAGAATGCAATGATGGTAGTAGCTCTGCCAATAGGCACATCTACAATTTGTTTGAGTAAATTTGATTATTTAGGCACTAAGGCATGTATGATGAGGTCAGGGGCACTGCCACACCCTAGCAGCTACAGAATTGGTTCTGGGGGCAAAGACCAGATTTTTTTTTTAAAAGGTGATCCTTCTCATATGTTTTATTCTTTGGGGTTTTTTTTTTCCAAATGCTCACGTGGCTTAAGTTCTTGCTACTGTGAATATGATGGAGTTCTCTACCTTTGTATACTTTCATGATGCACACTGCTCAGACAATAATAAAATCTCTTAGATTTTTATCCCTGCCAACCCTGTTAATAAAAAGGCCTGTCCACACTGTTTTCTTACTGACATAAAAATCCCTTTTATTGAACTTTAAACATATATGATGCTAGATGTGCAGCATTTCCAATGTCCTGAAAATACAAAATAAAAATTCACCCATAACATTAAATAAAAAGGGCCGATTAATCAAAGAAATGGGATAAATATTTAAGGTATTAAATATTAATGGCCTTCTGCAGAAAGCAAAGCACATTAAACGTTACTAGGCAACTTTCTTCTTACACCCCTCACCCCTTAATAATGTCACCCCAGGCATAGGATGTTTCGAGGAGAATACTCACAAGCACCGTCTTCATCATAATTGGAAAGGTCTGGAGCAATACCTCGACTGAACTCCAGAATATTACACCACTGGTCCTTGTTTAACACTTTATACTTCGACTGCTGCAATGGTATAACATCAACATTATTAGAATGCGGAAAAAACTTCCTAGACATTTTAACAGTACTACAACCAACATCACTGAAAGCTGAATAAAACAAAGTTGGCAGTCTGGGCCCATGCTTTTAAGCTTACACACATCATTAAACCGAGTTAGTAAATTTAGTTTTCACTATGACTAATCTTAGTCCTGATTGATTTGTATAACCTGGTGTAAGATACACAGAGTAGATAAGGTGAAAGACGGTAAAATAGGATTACAGGTATATTAACCAAAGCTACGTCTGGCTTGCATTTACAATATTACACTGCTGTTATATTACTGATAACAATGAAGGGTAACACTTGTGCAATATTGGTCTGAACTGAATATGCTAAAAAAGTGAAATGCTTTTATAAACATTAACCTGACCCATAAATAATAAAATCGTTTTGATTCATAATATTTTTTAAATTATATAATTGCCATGGAAACAAAATTGGGAGTAAGGAAATTAACTAACAGAATACCTCTGCAGTTTGTTTGTATTATTCGATAATTGTGCTCTATTATAATTATTTGTAGCACTATATAAATTTGATCACTTTTCATGTCTTTAAAATGTAATGTTTTTTCTAACCTCCAAGAACTGGTGAAAAGATCCATATAATGGCCAGTGTTTTCCTAGAAGCAGTGACAGCATTGCTTTAGCAGTCTCAATGTCCATACTTCTCTGGTCTTTTTCCTGCAAGACAAATAATTAAAGAATTAAAAAAAAAAAGACCCAACAGAAACCAACAACAACTAAAAGATCCAAACTAAACTAGCAAACAGCAAGCAAAAAGCTACCCTAACAGGTTGATGAGGTAATCATAAATTCTAGTGACAAATTTTCTTTCATTTTTAAACAAGCAATACACGTCTCCTACCAGGCCCAACAAATGTTCTTGTCTCCTAAGTTCAAGGGCCATAACCATAAGGTTAAACGATCTGTAACAGAACACGATAAAGCTATACATAAAATATCAGCTCAATATCTCAAGGCTTTACAAAAAAAAGAAGTCTGGAAAACAAATTTTCGTATCTTCCAAGTTCAAGGGCCATAACTCTTGTCAAAAATGGTTCAAATGTTATTTTTCTTGTACATGCAATGGTAACATGGCTTATTTCCAGGGTTAGGAATTTCCAAGTTTGTTTGTTTTGTTTAACACCACCACTAGGGCACATTGATTTATTAATCATCAACTATTGGATGTCAAACATTTGGTCATTTTGACATACATATACATGTACAGTCTTAGAAAGGAAACCCACTACATTTTTCCATTAGTAGCACCATCCCACAGACAGAATAGCACATACCACGGCCTCTGATATACCAGTCATGGTGTACTGACTGGAATGAGAAATAGCCCAATGGGCCCACCGATGGGGTTCAATCCTAGACAGACCACACATCAGGCAAGCACTTTACCACTGGGCTACGTCCCGCCCCAGGAATTTCAGAGTGATCGACTTTTGGAATAACAGAGTACAGACATGTCACCAGTGTGTTTATTTATCTCCATATCCAATTTTTTGGACAAAAATTGTAACAGCTTGTATTGCCCATTAAGATTTATGTGACAAAGTCACTGGCAAAACCGACATTATTAACTGAATTATTTGTTATCAGGCTCTTTTTATTTATCAAACCTTTCAACAATATACAGGCTCTTTTTATTTATCAAGCCTTTTAACAATATACAGGCTCTTTTTATTTATCAAGCCTTTCAACAATATACAGGCTCTTTTATTTATTGAGCTTTTCAACAATATACAGGCTCTTTTATTTATTGAGCCTTTCAACAATATACACAGAATATCCAAAAGTGATTCCGATTACCTTTGTCTAATTTGTAAACCTATTTCTTTAAAAATCTGCAGTTATGTCTCTGTGACAGATATATGCCATGCTCTTGTTAGTAGTTACATGATAAATGTTCACTCAACCAGCCATCTATATGACGTGCTTACATACACCGAAGGTTCAAGCATGCCTGTATTGGACATACTTTCAGAGTTCCCTGGGAAATCTGTCATGGCAGGGGGTAAGATAACTAATCTAGAAGTAAGATATGTATTAATTTCTAAACCCTTAATACTCAAGTAACATATTTTTTTAATTCTATGATTATTAGTTTTGTTAAGAGATTTTAAAAGTGGCTTACCCTTGCAAAATCAAATGCAAATCGATAAATATTTTTAAAATAAGTGCCATCATCAAGAATTGATCTGAGGTAGTCGAGTTTCATTTGGAGTTTAGGTATGTTATCACATCTGAAAGAGAAAAACGTGGTGAAGTTCATCAGAATAACTACAATGTATAATGACATTCTCAGTCTAGTCAATCACTACATTAACTTAAAGCTGTGGTCTCGGGTATAGCTTTATTACTGAACCATCAGAATAGACCATTCACATTATTTTTTATATTTATCCGTATCATTTGGGAATTTTGCCCATGAACAAATGGGGCCAATGAAGCCTGTTTTACTTAAATGTAGGTGTTTAAACATTGTAAATACAAGTAGTTACATGCCCAGAGAATAATAGTTTCAGAACTATCCGATCAAGATCAAATCTCTAGAAGAACATTTAATAAAAATTCCAAAAGTTCCCTAACATTTGTTAGTTTGTGGATGGTGCCCCAAAGTATCATTGTATCAAGTTTCAGAACACTTCATTCAAAACTGTAAAAGAAGATAGACTTCAAAGGAAAAGTTGACAGACGGACGGACAGCAGATGACGAACAAATTGTTATTATAAAATCTCTGCTGATGAAGGTCATAGTGGAGCTAAAAACAATTAGTGGGAACATACTCGAGTTCAGTCATGCCTTTCATCCACTCCTCTAGTGAGAAGAAACCCATATTCTTGGCTGTAAGTTTCCAGGCTAACGACAACATGACTATCTGAAATGAGAGGAAATTTTTTTCATCTTTAGTCAATACCTGTATTCATTTTAATATGCACATTTGGAAAATATGTTACTAATCTACAAGACAAGTACAAATCTAATATATTAGTCCACCACAATTTTTACTAAGAAGTGAACACAAAATAAATTGAGATATTTTTTTGGTTAATCCTAAGTTGTCTCAAATTTGGTATACAGCAACCTAATGCCTAGATAATCACAACTCCCGCTATATATTGTAGGGACGGGTTATGCTGTATATGTTTTACTCCTGTTCCAAGCAGTACATGGAAATACTGTTTGGAATCAAGTACAATTTGAAATTATATACAGACAAGTTTAAAAAAGACCAAAGCTCTCTAAAATGAAAAAAAAACCCAGGGTGTAGCTTTTAAATTCCATAAAAATTAAATGGATCTTTTATGTTTGTTTAAAATATGGGATATATATATATGAAGAGTTCAGGCGGAAAAAGCGATATCAACCATTTTCTTTCTAGTTTTTAGTTAAAGCCATTATTGTATGTCAGTAAGGGCTAATCGTAGGCCCGCTGATTTGCTGCAAAACGCGATTGATCCTGATGAAATTGTATTGGGTAAATCCCGTTTAAAAAAAAAATCAAAACGCGATATACGCCAATTAAAAAACCCATTTTTACTGAAAATTAAAAATGGATATATCGCGTTTTGCGCCTGAACTCTTCATATATATCTATATCTATATCTATATCTCAACTGGCCTCAACTGCGTCTCACCTCTACCAGTATAAAGAATCTTTACCAGGTAGAGGTGCGATCAAGCTGTGTCAAGTTTCATAGTGCTTGCCTGAGGTGTTAGGTTTGTAGAACTGAACCCCCTTGGTGGACACATTTCCCCCCCACCAGCCTCGGTGGCATCGTGGCAGGCCATCGGTCTACAGGCTGGTAGGTACTGGGTTCGGATCCCAGTCGAGGCATGGGATTTTAATCCAGATACAGACTCCAAACCCTGAGTGAGTGCTCCGCAAGGCTCAATGGGTAGGTGTAAACCACTTGCACCGACCAGTGATCCATAACTGGTTCAACAAAGGCCATGGTTTGTGCTATCCTGCCTGTGGGAAGCGCAAATAAAAGATCCCTTGCTGCTAATCGGAAGAGTAGCCCATGTAGTGGCGACAGCGGGTTTCCTCTCAAAATCTGTGTGGTCCTTAACCATATGTCTGATGCCATATAACCGTAAATAAAATGTGTTGAGTGTGTCGTTAAATAAAACATCTCTCTCTCTCTCTCTCTCTCTCTCTCTCTCTCTCTCTCTCTCTCTCTCTCTCTCTCTCTCTCTCTCTCTCTCTCTCTCTCTCTCTCTCTCTCTCTCTCTCTCTCTCTCTCTCTCTCTCTCTCTCTCTCTCTCTCTCTCAGTGCATGAATGAGAGAAAAATTAAACAATTTGCACGTACATTTTCCGGTTCAACTCCAATATCTTCACAAAACTTTTCCATTCCTTCTGGTCCAATACAATCATCGTCTGGGCCTAGAAAATAAAAACATTGTTAAAATGAGATGTCCTCCCAAAAATCAAACAATATATAACCCAGATGCACATCACTATGGTTGATGACAGTCACTTTTCAGACCCTTATTTTGGCTTCGTACACAATAAATAAAACATATCCAACAGTAATTTTTTGATATGAAAAATCATATATTTAACAAAAGGTATGCCTACTTTTTATTTATTTCATCTTTTAAAACTTAAAATTAATATTTTGTCCAGAATTATGAAAAATAAAAACATAACGACCGGTAAACAGCGTTGTTTGCTTGTTATAGAATTGTGACAGGGGTCAAGGTTAGTAGACCAGTTTTTATTTTAATGTGGCAAAGCATTGTAATAATAGAACTAATTTTGAATTTGAATGGTGTCAGTATTCCAATGACGTCACTTTTCATCTCCTTACAATAACCATAAACATGACATTTCCGTTTTAAGAATGCTGGAAAAATTCCAGTGCAAAATTGCTATTGAAATGTTTTTATTTGAACATTACTAATGCACCTGAATGTGTTTGAAGAAAATCTTGTGATTAAAAAATTGTACCTTTTACAAAATATGGATTTCAACTGAAATTACGATATGCTATATTTATTGTGTACGAAGCCAAAACAAGGGTGCGAAAAATGACTGTCGTTAATCTTAATAACTTGGCTTTTACCTTAGATAACATATACACCTGTAATTAATTAAGCACCACCTGAATCATACAAGTAGAAGTAGTTGTCCATGCTGACAAACTTTAAATCTCGTATTGAGTTTTAGACACTCATGAACTTTGACATGCCAGGGAATAGAACTGTAGACCGAAAGGGAACAAATACAGTTCAGGTGAAGACCTGAGGCGCCGAAAACAGCACTTTACGGTGGTCTGGCTTGCATGGCTGACGGCACTAAACTAAAGCCAATGGTAATATTTAAAAGAAAGACGATGCCGAAAGATAAATTCCCAAAGGATGTTGTGGTTGCAGTCCATGAGAAAGGATGGATGAACGAGTCTCTCGTTCTCCAGTGGTTGAAAGAGGTGTGGATGATGAGACCTGGTGGCCCAAGTCGTTGCAGATCACTTCTTGTTTGGGATATGTTCCGCGCCCATCTGACAGATGTCGTCAAACTGAAGTTAAAGGACATGCAGATTCGACAGGCTGTCATTCCGGGTGGATGCACATCAGTATTGCAGCCATTAGATGTCAGTTTGAACAAGCCGTTCAAATCAAACGTAAGAAATGCCTGGAACGAGTGGATGGTGGACGGAAACCACAGCTATACCAAAACTGGCAGTCGTCGCAGAGCACCCCTTCCTTACTGTCGTTCAGTGGATAAAGGACGCATGGGACCAGATCCCTACAGCAATGGTTGTACGCAGCTTCCTCAAGACTGGAATTTCAAACGCCATGGACGGGTCAGAAGACGATGCACTGTTTGCAGAGCACTGTTACCAATACACGCCGACAAGACAAACGGCGAACCAGCAACTGCACGAGAAACCGCGGAAGCCGATGTTGAAGAAAACACGGAAATTGACGATTATTATGAAGACAACATTGATGAAACGATTTGGAAAATTATTTCATCACAGGATTCGGATTCCGAATTTGAAGGCTACAGGACAACCGACATACCAACCAAGGACAGTGAATTATCAGACATTACTGACATTTTAAATACATCATTTGTGTATTTCTTTCTGTGATAAATGTATGACAAATATTTATAAATGTGTCTGTTTATTCATGAATAATTATTTTAAAACCACATCTGGCGTTTGTTATTTTTTTCAAAATGCACATATACATATACAGTATATATATTATGGGTAGTAAATTGCATTGACACCGCCGGTGTCTCCGATGGTATAATCAAAATGAGGGATGGGTTACACTCTTACGTGCTAAAACAGCTGAAGATACCAACAAGAATGAGACAATCCCGGGATACCGGTATATTTTTACAGGTTTACATAGTAAAATAAGTGGTCAGCTACCGTATTTACTTTTGTCATTTTGCAAAAATTTGGTATCGGCTTATACACGGGACCGATCGTTTTATAGCAGTTATTGTGGGTCAAACTAAGGGGTCGGCTTATACACGAAATCGGCTTATACACGGCAATATACGGTACATTCAGTATTTACCAAGATAAATTACTTAAATGACAAGCACATTAGTGTGATTCCAGCTACATTTTCATGCTCAGTCTTTTTCACTAGAATACATTAAAGATTGATAGAACATTGTCACTTGCTGTCAATCGTTTTCAATATCCGCTGTATTTACAGAACATTAATTTCAGTGTTTCCTATCCACCAAGTGGTCACAATTACAAGTACCGGCCGGTAATTCTTATTGATCAATACTAGGTGGTGCCAAACATTAAAGACTAAAAGAATCCTTCATGTGTGTCCATGTGGGACAGGGCTATTCCACCCGAGGGTATAATTTGTTGTCAGGGATGAGGCTTGCCAAGTCCCTGACATCATATTATGTACCCGAGGGTGGAATAGCCCTGTCCTACATAGATACATAATGGAGGATTATTTTTCTCTCATCCAGCATTTTGGGAAAAATTGAAAAACCTACATTTTTATTTTATTTTATCTTACAATAAAATAATTGAAAAGATCGTACCCCAAAAATGGTTTATACCAAAAGTATAAACCGAAAATGATAGTATAATTTCATTTGACAGCAGGTTTCCTTGTTTTTATGAAATATAAAAAGCATTTTTTGCATTATTTTATTTGTGACGCCACCCAATGTTAAAGGTCCACAATCATCGCACATTATTAATACACACTATATAAAATACATACATAAAGATTACATTATTAACTATAAAAAACAAAAATACCACCCCAATTATTAATAAAGCGACTTTTTGTAAAACGCTCGGGTAAAAAACATTGATCCAGTCGATTTGACCCGCATCTGACCTGTGACGTAGCATCAGGTGAATTCCACTCATTCATTAGTAGGTTAGCATGGCGACAGCATGTAATGATTCTTCAGAAAATAGCTCATTCTTATCGGACGTTAGTTTGGACATTTCGGACTTGTCGCACTTGTCTATTTATTCTAATGCTACCTCGATTGGTGAGTGTCACGGTACATGCTCTTAATTTGTTTCGCCTGTGGCGTTTTTAATTGTGTTAGGGTGCCGTGTGCAGTTTATTGCCCGTAGCCCAGGTGGACAACTTGTTACGTAATACTTCTCGCGCGATTCTTGCGTTCCAATATGCACTTAGCGAGGTGTGGAGGCCATGTGGCGAGTAGTTACGTAATACCTCTGCGAATGCGGTTTCGACGACCGTGATTTTGGCGACGATGGCGTCAGTAGTCTGACGATCAGAGAGAAATAATACCGACTCTAAGAGAGTCAGACTATGAGATGATACGTGAGGTGCCGCCTTGTTCCCCCCAGGCCAATTCTGATTTTGGAATAAATAGCTAGGATTTAGAGATATCTAGGAGAACGATTAGGAAGGCTCCGGAGGAACGTTAGTCCGTTTGGACTTTGGTAAATATCATTTCTGCTCTGTGTATAACCTTGATGTGATTGATGTGACTTAAATATTTTAATACTGTATTATACCAATATTCCTTAGACAGTGTCTTCGGTCATCTGACGAAGTAAATCGTAGACTTATTGTTCTAACATTATATGAGTATTTGGTAATATAAAGCTTAGCCAGTCATCCTAGAAGACCCTGGGTACACTGTAGGTTATTGTCTTTATTGTGATAAGTATTAATTCTGTGTCACAAGATTACTGAAAGAGTAGTTAGGGTTAATTAAAAATTAACCCGTTAGGAATAGAGCTGTAATTCCTTTATTAATTAAGTTCCCCAAGAAGCGTTCTAAATTATCACACGTTACTGAACGAGTAGTAAGGGTTAATTATAAATTAACCAGTTAGGAATGGTGTTGTAATTCCTTTATTAATTAACTTCTCCTGTAAGCGTTTCTCAATTATCACACGTGCGGGTGTGGTGTAACGGTGAAGTGATTCGCATATTGTGTAACTAGACACCTAGAGATTAACTAATTAAGTGATCAGTTCTGGGTTGTTATTATTGCTGTTATTATTTTGCTACTACGGCTGTACATTTGTCAGCGTAGATTAATACAGATTCCAAAGTGTATTGTGTTTTTGTTGTGTTTTCTAGAGAACTAACGTGCTATATTATATATACTTTATATAAGATCGTATCTCTGATCATACCTAGAGACGAGCCATACTAGGTTTAACAGCCTGTTACAGAGAGATCTAATAGATATACAGTTAGGAGAGATATTTTGATAATCGTGTTTTACTCAGTTACGGGAATTATAGAATCCCCGTGACAGTGAGGAAGAAGGAGAAAATCTGTTAGGGG